>NC_080784.1:40818970-40996470 GCF_028018385.1 Neofelis nebulosa
ACAAGTTCTGGGAATCTAATGCACAGCATGGTGATTACAGCCAATAATATTGTACCATATACTTGAATGTTGCAAAGAGAGTAGTTTTTTAAATGTCCTTTTATATATATATATATATATATATATATATATATATATACACATATATATACACATGCACATACACACACATATACACACAATGGAATATCATTCAACCATAAAAGAATGAGGAAATCTTGCCATTTGTGACAAAATGGATGGGCCTCGAAGGCAATATGCTAAGTGACAGAAGTCAGATGGAGAAAGACAAATCCTGTATGATCTAACTTACATGTGGAATCTAAAATAACAAACAAAAAACAGACTCACAGAAAGAGATCAGACATACCGCCAACCAGAGGCAGAGGGTGGGGGAGGGGAATTGGAGGTTCATGACGACTACAATTAGCACTGCTGTATGATATACAGGAAAGTCATTAAAAGAGTAGATCCTAAGAGTTCTCATCACAAGGAGAATTTTTCTGTTCTTCTTTCTTTTCAT
Source organism: Neofelis nebulosa (assembly GCF_028018385.1). Classification (NCBI taxonomy): domain Eukaryota; kingdom Metazoa; phylum Chordata; class Mammalia; order Carnivora; family Felidae; genus Neofelis; species Neofelis nebulosa. Next base: position 40,819,494 of record NC_080784.1, read on the forward strand.
TGTATCTACATGAGATGATAGATGTTAACTGAATCTAGTGTGGTCATCATTTCACAATACATGTAAATCAAACCATCACTCTGTACACCTTAAACTTATAAAGTAACATATATCACTTATTTCTCATTAAAACTGGATTTAAAAGAGAACATTAAAATATGCTCACCACAAAAAAGGAGCAATATTATGTGACGAGAAGGAAGTGCTAGCTAATGTTATGGCCGTACTTGTTTTGAAATCTATAAAATGTATCAAATCAACACATTGTCTATCTTAAACTTACACAATGCTATGTATCAATTACATCTCAATAAAGCTAGGGGAAAATAGGGGCGCCTGGGTGGCGCAGTCGGTTAAGCGTCCGACTTCAGCCAGGTCACGATCTCGCGGTCCATGAGTTCGAGCCCCGCGTCAGGCTCTGGGCTGATGGCTCAGAGCCTGGAGCCTGTTTCCGATTCTGTGTCTCCCTCTCTCTCTGCCCCTCCCCCGTTCATGCTATGTCTCTCTCTGTCCCAAAAATAAATAAAAAACGTTGAAAAAAAAATTAAAAAAAAAAAAGCTAGGGGAAAATAAAAATAAATCACCACAAAAAGAAAACTGATAATATACTATTTGCAACATGGGTTCTGGAGCCAGATGGAGGTTAAACCCCGCTATCTGGACAAACTGTCATGGCATTCAAAGCTCCTCTAAGATTGGGGCCCAGGCTTGATGTAGTAACTCCCTCCCCAGGAGCTAGAATCCTGTCCAGACCCAGAGTTAGTACTTTGCTACTTGTCCCCACATTTCCCTTAGCAGGAACACAGCCTCCAGAGATACTGCCTAGAGGTCTATGGGCACAGCCCGTGGAGGACCTCCAAGGACTTGTGAGATCGTTTTCTCTGTGTCTGATGTTTAACAAACACAAAATAAGCTGGGAAATTGATAAATTCCCCTTAAAAATTAAATGTGCCTGTGATATTATATGTCATATTTATTAATCCTACAAATACATTTTGTTACTTTTATACATATAAAATACGTTTGGCTGGAAAGTTGCTGGTATGGATTGAATTGTATTCATCCAAAGTTCCTATCTTGAAGCCCTAAACCCCAGTGTAACGGTATTTGGAGATGGAGCCTTCAGAAGGTACTTAGGATTAGATGAAGTCAAAAGGATGATGCCCTCATGGTAGGATAGGTGCCCTCGTGAGAAGAGACAGCAGAGCACACCCCACCACCCCGCATTCTCTTTCTCTCCACCATGTGAGGACACAAGAAGGTGGCAGTGTACAAACCAAGAAGAAAGTCCTCACCAGAAAACCAGCATGCTGGCACTTGGACTCCCAGCCTCCAAAACTGTGAGAAATGACATTTTGTTGATTAAGCCTCCCAGTCTATGATATTTTGCTATGGTAGCTGGAGTTGACTAAGACAGCTGCCATATATAAATAAGAACATGACTTAGCAATGTGATGAGAACATCTCCAAGTCAGTAATGATAATCAGGTATCAGTGGGGTCAGAACTCCCTCACTGGAAATTTTAGGTGTTTTAAGTACCAGAAATGTCTACCTAAATGTGTTTATATTAAGTCACTGTGCTCCTTTGCTCTCAATAATAAATAAGTTCTGTTTATTTCATGTTTCACAGCACTCCCTGTGCCCTGAGGTTGGCCAGGGACCCGCAGAACAGGAAGGGAGGGAGAAGAGGGCTGTCCATCTTCTCCCAAGGACACACTGGTTGGAAAGCTCTGGGCTGTGGCCGGGCACCTGCCTGAACCTCACAGAACCTGTGGAGGCCATGGCTCATTGCAGTCATGGACTTGCAGTGAATTGAGGCTGCTTCTCTGTCCAGCTCCCCTGATGCACACTCCCCATCTATGGCTGCATCAGCCATCTAATGCTGCTCCCTGTGCATCCAGGGACACCGCTCCACCTCCTCAGCATGCTGTGGTCACGTCATAAAGGGACAGGCAGCAGAGCACAGATGTGAGGCATTTGCAGTGGGCCAGCTAGGAAGTCTTTCCACTCTCCCCTTCATCTTTTCACAGCCCTGCTCCTTTTGAACTTTATAGAGGAATTCTCACACAATTTGTCAAATTTCACAGTAGAATTCCCAGAAATTATATATAAGAGATGCCAGAACCCCAGGAAAAAAATAATGAAATCAGCACCATTTTTGCATAGTTGGGTTCGCTTCAAAAGAAGAGCTAACCTCCAGGTACCTGGGTGGCTCAGTCCATTAAGCGTCCGACTTCAGCTCAGGTCAGAATCTCACAGTCCAGGAGTTCAAGCCCTGTGTCAGGCTCTGTGCTGATAGCTCGGAGCCTGAAGTCTGTTTCAGATTCTGGGTCTCCCTCCCTCTCTGCCTCTCCCCCACTCACGCTCTTTCTCTGTCTCTCAAAAATGAGTAAATGTTAAAAATTTTTTTTTAAAAAGGGCTTTTAAATTTTCTACTTGTTTCTGCCTCTGAAAAGTATCAACAGGTCCCAGAAAGACATGATTGGCTTATTCTTTTTTATATATCTGAACAACACCATCTGGCCAAAATCAGCCTCCACAGTAGTTGAGATCCCCTGGGGCCACCTACACATAGCCAATAGTACTTTCCCCAACTTTATGGAGATCTTCGTAACATCCTTCTAGAATTGTCTACTCAAAATGAATAGCTTGACAGTCCTCTCAGAGGTTTTATGAAGTTTTTTACCTTGATTATGTAATGCATCATTTCCTACCATTTGAATATGGATGCTTTCATGGGCTAATCAGAGCCTTGAGACAACGGTTTCAAATGTATCATTTATGACATAAAGCAATGACTTACTTCTGTCCTCTATTCTCATTACAATGTCCTAAGGAAACTGTTCTGCCTTAAAGGCTCTCTTTTCTAGTTGATATGCAAACCCCTCCTTTTCCATGAAAAACCTTAATTTTCTCACGTTAGAGTTGTTGATTTCCGTATTTAGTAATAACGGCCATCATTCTTTTTTATTTACCCTCTGCAGTTGGTAAGATTTTTATTTTACTGTTTTCCTTTCCACTTTATGATAATGTTCTCTTTTTTTGGTATGATAATGTCACAAGCCTAATTTTCCCTTCTGTTGGGTCTTGATTATTCCCCCCAAAGGCTGATATTTAAAATGAAAGCATTTAAAACTTAATGTTAGCACAATGGTTATGTGGTCACATGTATATATAGGAAACTAAGCCTACAGATACTGTTAATATTATTCCATGCAAATTAAGTCTAATGCAGCATATGTAGTAAGCAGCTTCCCTTCAGGGCTGATCTAATTGTAAAACTGAGGCTAAAGTTTTTAAAAGGTAATAAGTAAGAGGGAGGGCAAATAACTAGGAACCAGTTTGTCACTGCTGCTGCAGGACTGACTTCTTAGTATCATTTACATCTGAGGCAGAAAATTACAGCTTAAGAATTATACCCATTGAAGGGGGAGGACTTTTCCCTTCTTCCCTTCTAGGTTGTTTGGCTGGTTGAATAATTAAGCTGACATAAAAAAATTAATTTCATATGTATAAGAACCCAAAGATATGACATTCAAAGAAGTGACCAAAGCAGGCAGCTTTTATGCCTTTTTGACAAGGAAGTAATAAATTTGACCTGACAAAGGGCTTTGAGGTTGGGTGGTAAATTAGTGAAGAAGTAATAAGGTTTGTTTAGATAGCCCTCTCAGCCCTGAATTCCCTGTCTCTAGTGATAAGGATGCTCTCCTGGTACAGGGAGGTAGCTTTCACAGGAGAGATTTACTTCCTGCCTTCAGGGGGACAAAGAAGGGTTACACTGTCCTTCTTGCAATGGTTGTTTCTCAAATAACTTAAATTCAAAATAATCAATATGCCAAAAAGGCACACTCAGGGGTGGTATATTCAGCTACCTTATCACCACTCTATGAGAGTCTACGCTAAATTAACTTGACCAGTTTTGTGTGTGTGTGTTTAATGTTTATTTATTTATTTTGAGAGAGACAGTGAGTACAAGTGAGCAGGGGAGGGCCAGAGAGAGATAGAGGAAGAGAGAGAATCCCAAGCAGGCTCCATGCTATCAGCTCAGAGCCTGACATGGGGCTTGAACTCACGAACCATGAGATCATGACCTGAGCCGACATCAAGAGTCAGATGCTCAACCAACTGAGCCACCCAGGCACCCCACTAATCAGTATTTTGTTGTTGTTTTTTAACATATATATCAGAATTTGTACCTCTTCCAGACATTAAGCTGACGCTGGCTGGAGGAATCAGGTAAATAGCTCCCTTCAAGGTTATCTGGAGTGAAACTGCAGGTTGAAAGAGATACCGGTTTAACTGAAGCCAAAAAATGGGTTACAGGAAGTGTCAGTTTCAGGGAGACAGGAAGTGGCAGCAGATCAAGCTTAGTGGCTTGACAACCAGCCTAAACTGTCAGGCACTAAGTGGGATTTATCTCTAGCTTCCCAACTCCTAGCATATCCTGAAACACTCTCTGTACCTGAAATGCCCTTCCTGCCTCTCAGCAAAGCACCCTTCAGGTCTCGGCTGGGATGTCAGCTCCTGAGAGAGGCCCGCCTTGACAGCCCCCATCTCACCTGTGTCTATTGCTACAGAAGGCAGAGCTGGGAATGAGAGACAAGGACAACCTGAAGGGAAGAAATGGTTGTGAGGCTGCCCAGGGTGGCAGCCACAGCCCATCAATGCCTACTCGGCTCTGGGTCAACCTAACTGTGGGCCCACCCTTCTTTCTGCCCTGTAAGATTTTTAATCTCACTTGGCTCATTATTCTAATTAATTTTGGTTTTCAGAAGCATTAAAAATTTATCTCAAAGTAAAGTTAAAGAAACTGGAAGAATTGAAAAGGGAGCAGTAGAAAAAAAAAATAAAGGGGGAAAGGGTACTTGAAATGCATTACAAGTGAATGGAATCTAAAGGCACAACAGACTGACCCACCTGGAATTTAAGTAGTTTTAGGAGAGCTTTGTAAGAAGTATTTGTGTAAGGGAACTGAAAGGAACCAGAATAGAAAGGAGGTACAACCAAAGTGGTTCCTTCCCCAAACTGAGACACAGTGTCAATTCACTGCTCACCAGTATGAAAGAGCTGAACCAGGCCTCTGGGAAGCTGTTTTATAAATTCAACAGATTACCATCATTTTTATAGACCACATTCGGATACAAAAGTACATACAAAGACTTACATAACTTCCAAGGTCAGTTAAAACCACAGCATATATAATTTGCCGAAGGCTTTTAACACTGTAAATGCCTCCTTTCTGTGCTCTTTCTCCGAACTTTTATGGCTCACCAATAAAGAGATGTGTCATCATGATCTATTCTCTAATGAATCCTCCCTGTCTGTCCAGGACTCTGAAAAGAGAAAATCAGGAGTAAATGTAAATGTTGTCCTAGCCACTCTAAAAGTACAAAATTAAAGAGGCCTGATACCCTGTAATGAAAATGTTCTACTTAAATGAAATCTCATTTTCAAGGGACCCAACTGCAGAACAATCAACAATAACAGGCTTTATGTCCAAACGGGAGAGGAGGAGAAAGGCATAGCATGCTTGCCCTTGGTTAAGGAGGGTTATATTTAAACAATGAGGAATAAACATGTCTATGAGATGGGGTCTGAGAAAAATATGCTGGGTATTTTTTTTAATTAATGCGAATTCTGCTCCCAAATTTTCACAGAAAACTTTTTCTTTTCTAGTCTAATTATGCATTGCATTATTAACCACTGCCAGGAAGAAGCCAAAGGATTATAAAAATCTATTATATCACATCTAAAGCAATGTGAGGCTACGGGTGCCCTCAGTGGACCACACATTCCGGCATGATTGAGATCTGCCAGGTGGGACTGGGGAGAAGAGATGCATTACATCAAGCTTGGGAGATACTCAAAATAGAAGATGAATATTGAGAACCACAACATCACACCAAGTTTTGGGGGACAGGAAGCTAGGGCCAGTGATTTAACACATTTGACAAAAACATTTCCCCCTCCTCCCACAGCTACAAAGGAAGAGGGTTGCTTTTCTTACTGAGGTCACAACAACATGCACCTGTTTTGACTTGAGCCACTCCGTGTCACTATAAACAGATGGCAAAATATTAAAAACCCTCCTGAATTTACAATGACATATCCATCTGGAAATGCTCTTTGGGATACCCACTCTTTAAAAAATTTTTGTTGTTGTTTTCATTTTTTAGAAAGAGTGCGAGCTGAGGAGGGGTAGAGACAGAGAGGGACAGAGGATCTGAAGTGGGGTCTGCACTGACAGCAGCAAGCCTGACATGGGGCTCAAACTCAAGAACCCAGAGGTCCTGACCTGAGCTGAAGTCGGGTGCTCAACCAACTGAGCCACCCAGGCTCCATGGGATACACACTTTTAAAAGAACAGTTTTTGGGGCACCTGGGTGGCTCAGTCGGTTGAGTGTCCAACTTCAGCTCAGGTCATGATCTCACAGCTCATGAGTTCGAGCCCCACGTCAGGCTCTGTGCTGACAGCTCGGAGCCTGGAGTGTGCTTCGGATTCTGTGTCTACCTCTCTTTCTGTCCCTAACCCACTCGCATTCTGTCTCTGTCTCTCTCAAAAATAAATAACATTTTAAAAACAATAACAATAAAAAAAGAACAGTTTTCAAAAAGTTATATAATAAAAAGATAGGGGAAGGAGGGTTAGAAAGTGAGAGCTAATAAATTTAGTTGAAACTTAACATCATTTCAATAATGAATGTAATGAAATGTCTGAAAAGATTACCCCAATGAAGTTAAGCTTTATATTGTAACAGATAGCATATTCTTTTGTAAGGAAAACACCTAAATGTACCAAGATTATTTGAAGGGTCTACTGGTTTTCTTGTAAGAATCTTGAGGCTTGTTATATGTGATAAATCTGCACAAGACTAATGCACAAAGCAGGTGTCAGTAGTAATATCACCATATCTTTATACAATACCTTATGGCTCTTCAGGTGCTATTATATGCATTACTTTATATTACCATTATAGTAATTATTATTCCCATGTGAGGAAATCAGCCAAGAGAAGTAGCTTAGCTATATGTAAAAGAAAGTCAGTGATGGGATCAGTCCTATAAACCAAGTACCCAAACCCCAAATCCAATACTTCTTTATTCTCCCCTTCACTAAGATCAAGTTTTCTTTAGAAGAAAATTAATTTCCTCAAGAAAGGTAATATTGCATGGTGGTTAAGAGTATGGCTTTGAAAGATGCTCAATATTACTCATCATTAGGGAAATGCAAATCAAAACTATAATGAGATACCACCTCACACCTGTCAGAATGGCTAAAATCAAAAACACAAGAAACAACAAGAACATTGTTTGGCATTGAATGTGGAGGAAAAAGGAATCCTTGTGCATTGTTGGTGGGAATGCAAACTGGCACAGCCATTGTGGAAAACAGTATGGAGGTTCCTCAAAAAGGTAAAAATAGAAATACCCTACAATCCAATAATCACACTACTGAGTATTTACCCCCCAAATACAAAAAAACTGGGGTGCCTATGTGGCTCAGTTGGTTAAACGTCCAACTCTCATGTCTAGCTCAGGTCATGATCCCACAGTTCATGAGTTTGAGCCCCATGTTGAGCTCTGCACTGATGGTCTCTCCCCCACTTGTGTGCATGTTCTCTCTCTCAAAATAAATAAGTAAACTTTTTTTTTAAAAAATAGCATTTTTTAAAGAATTGTATTTTAAACAATACTAATTCAGAAGGATACATGCACCCCTATGTTTGCTGCCACATATTTACAATAGCCAAATTATGGAAGCAGCCCAAGTATCCATCAATAGATGAATGGGTAAAGAAGATGTGATGTATATACAATGGAATATAATTCAGTCATAAAAAAAAATGAAATCTTTCCATTTGCAACAACATGGATGAAGCTAGAGAGTACTGTATAATGCTAAGCAAAATGAGTCAATCTGAGAAAGACAAATACCATATGATTCCACTCACATGTGAAATTTAAGAAACAAAACAAATTAGCAAAGGAAATAAAAAAGAGAGACAAGCCAAGAAATAGACTCTTAACTATAGAGAACAAACTGATGGTTACTGAGGGGAGGTGGGGGGGGGGGGGGGAATGGGTGAAACAGGCGAAGGGGATTAAAAGTACACTTACCAAGAAAAGCACTGAGTAATATATAGAATTGTTGAATCATTATATTGTACAACTGAAACTAATATAACACTGCATGTTAACTATACTGGAATTAAAATTTTAAAACTTAATTTAAAAAAAGAGTATGGGCTTTGGAAACAAACAAACCTAAGTACCAGGCTTTGTTCTACCATACACCAGTTGCATAACTTTGGATAAGTAACCTATCTTCTCTGGGCCTCAATTATATCATCTGTAAAATGGAGATATTTGTATAATGGGCCTATGATAGCTATTATCATTATACATCAACTTCTGGTTTTTCTCTCCTTCCCTGCAAGGGTACTTCCCAGTCCCCCTGCAGTTGGATGGTGTCATGTGACCAGTTCTGACCAATGAAACATGGACAGATGTATGGCATGTTGCTTCCAGATCTGGACAATGAAAAGCACATGCATGACGCTGCAGCCCCACTCTTCTCCAGCCTGGGGTTGAGGATGACAAAGTCGTGTTGATACTGGAGGTTGATACCAAGTCACCTCATCAAGTCCTGCTGCCCAGACTACAGTGCACTTTGCTCTGTTGTGTGAAGCCACTGAAACCATGGCATTGTGACCACAGCATAATCTAGCATATCCTGACTAATACCCTCTTTGTGACTCTTGCTGTGATGATCAAATAAAATTATAAAACAATTATAAAAAATCGGCCCCTACTATTAACATTGTAGAGTGGTTAATTATGAGAACTAGGATTGTAAACTCAAAACACCTAATTTATAGTCCATTTATTCCCTCAACAAATATGTATTGAGTATCTATAATGTGTGAGGCCCCATCTGGGAGCTGAATATAAAGTGATGAACAAGACAGACACTAAGGCTCATAACGTCCCAAGAAATAAATACATCTTTAAAAATCTTCTAGGAACCCCTTTCTGAGGAAGTTTAGACACAATCCTTCAGGAATATATATGGATATGTTCTAATGACTTGGAAAGGAATGAAGCCCTGCCCTGGGAAGGATCTGAACTGTTATAGCACCCATGTAGGTAGCTCCCAATGCCTCAAGTCAGCCCACATGTGGGACTCACTGAACCATCCTGCCTGCTGACAAGAGCTCTAAGTGTCCAAGGCACTTGCCAGAAACGATAGAGACACACAGTGAAAGAACTCTGATTTCCATCAAGGATATTCTAGTGAACAAATAGTTTACTAGCATTAAAATCTCACAGTGTACCCTACAGCAATTTGCCAGGTATCCAGTTCACTTTATGAAATGTGTGAGCTGGAGATAGATAGACCTCCTAATATTTTTAATTTCACTGTTTCTTCCTTGATTCTCAAAACTCTACTTTTCATGAGCAGGAAATTTTCCCATAACTCCTCCTCAGAATTGAATTGCTAGAATATTCTTGACTGGACCACTAAACTGTTGCCAGACACATTCTCAATGTAATGGTTTTGAGTCCCTGATACAGCCGTATTTTCTTTTACTTGAGTAAAATGATTACATCTGGAAAGTGTATAAACTTGGACTCAACACTCAAAATCAGTACCCACTGCATCAGAAAAACAACACTATTAATTCTAGGCAGATTCCTGTAGAATTTAACCGTGAGGCACTATAGCATTTCTCAGTAGTGGATCTGTCACACTCAAATCTAATTTAAATTCCCAACAACTTTGCTTTAGAAGCTTTTCCATGAAATCTGGTATTTGCCTGACTTGCCTGCTGTAAATTCTATTAACCAAACTCTGCAGGACCTTACACTACTCTTGAATAATTCTACACTTGGAAAAAAACAAACAAAAAAAGATTATGAAAGTGCCAGCAAACACCTTTTATATTTCAGAAGGTAAACTTACGAGTTTAAGGCTTAAACTTTGGTTGTTTTTCCTTTCAGAACATCCAAAGGTTGAATTCAAACTCTGGACAATCACATTTTCCAAGGCACAGGAGAGAAGCCCTAATGAAAGTCTATTAGAGTTTGGGACCCACAGGTGAGACTCAGGCTGCTAAACCCAAAACAAAATCTCACTTAGTCCTCTCCTGCCTTTCCTTCAGCAATGATGGAAACATCTGGGGCAAAGGCAGATTCAGTATCATTTTTCTGACTCATCTCTGTAAGTCCCTCAGTCCGTGGGGTTTTCGGGTCTCCTGGGACATGGAACCTACTCTCCTTACCAGTAACAGTGACCTGTAGACCCTGTCTATCTCTTCCAACCATCTCTCCTCCTCACATCTCCTTCCTAAACCTTCAGGATACCTAAGTCCCTCCTGGGCTCCCTCCTCACCTGAACCCACCAGACCCACACTCCATGTCCAGTCCTAGGGGAGCCGGCTTTCTCCAGTGACAACACATGGGAGTTAATGGAATAATAAACCAGATCACACCAGGTTAACAAAAGGCCTTGCTCTGGTTAAAACATCTACTAAACAGCACTGCTTGTGGGGCTGGAGCACAGGGCAGACCCCGGGGACTCCGCCTGAGCCCATCCAGTGGCCCTGCGTGCCCTACTTTGGGGAGGGGTCATCAAAACAAGATGTTGCGTCGAGACCACATGATCCTTCAAAAAGAAGTACTATTTCTTTTTTAAGTTCATAACACTCATTCAAGGCACTTTTTAAAATGTATAAAAACATTCTGAAATGTAGGAAGAAACAAAACCTATAGATGTTCACTGACATCCTCAGATAAGATCACCTTAAATAAATTAAACAAACAAAACCTTCCCAACAATGTGCTGAAGAGGTAGCAAGGGAAGCAAAGCCATGACTCGTGACAAACAAGTGAACTCCAAATGCCTTCAGCTTGCTTGCTAGTGTTTTGCTTCATGGTGCCCCCAGCCAACCTTATCTGTAAAGAGCCAGATAGTAAATATTTTCAGCTTTGTAGGCCACATAAGGTTTCTGTTGCATATTCTTCTTTGGTTCATTTTACAGCCCTTTAAAAGTGTAAAAACCATTCTAGCTTGAGGGCATTCACTGGCAGCCTTTGGCCACATTTGGCCATTTGCAGGCTGTGGTCACAGAGTTCTGCCTTGGAACATCTTTGGTGCTCACACAGGGCCACCTGACGACCATCTCTGACCCAACAAACACTAAGAAGCTTTTGTTTAAAAGGAAAGTGCCTTTCTAGATAGGCACTAAAAGAGTTCAGTTCTGCCTAAATCATTTTATTGGTTTTACACAGTTCCAACAAAAATCCTAGAGCTATTTATGTTTCCTTTTAGTTATTATTTTATTGGTTTTTACTTCAGGGTGGGAGGGGAGAGAGGTCAAGGGAAATAGAGGTCAAATAAAGAATTGGGCTAAATGATGCTATAATTTATATTTTAGAAAAGGTTAAAATAAGTTCTAGATAATACTGTAAGAAGGAAAAATACAATCTTTCAAGTAATAAACCATATTATAAAGCTACAGTAATTAAGAGTATCATTCTAGGATAAATCAGAAACAGATCAATAAAACAAAACAGCATAGAAACAGACCAAAAGTTAGATAAAACATAAATACATGATGAAGTCATGAAGTGTGATGATACAATGGCTTATTTAACAAAAATATTGCAGGGTCAACTGATTATCTATAGGGGGAAATCACGTTAGATTTTTTTAATCTCAAAATGTACTCCAAGGTAAATGCCAAGTAAATCACAGAGTTGAAGTTGTAAAATTCATTAGAGGAGCTAGAAAAAAACCCATATAGTTAAATATACTTATCTTCTTTCTGTATTTGAAAAGACTTTCTTCTTTTTTTAAATCTAAGGGAAAAAGACTTTTAAAACTGATGGCAGAAATCACACTCACACAAAAGATAACAACTGACAACTGAAAAATCAAAATTAGTAAATTAAATTAGCATATTTAATTTTACATCATAAATTATATATTCTATAGTATATCATAAATTACATAGTAAACTAAAGTGCTAAGTAAAACTTAGTAAGTTAAACACAGGTAAACATCAAAAAAAATTATAAAAATATAAAGACCAACAACTAATTAGGAAAATTTTCAACAAATGAAATGGAAAAAGGGTCAGTATCCTTGGCATATAAAGATCCCTTGTAAGCTGTAAGAAATATACCAAACTTCAATAGATAAAAAGTAGAGAGTTTTTTAAAGGACTCAAAAAAATTAATAAATAGATAAAAAATGTTTAGCTTTACTGGTAACCAAACAAATATAAATCAAAATAGCACCATTAGCGTTTGCTTATCAAATTAGCCATGTACAGTGCATGGGGGCAATGAGTCCTACACTCTTCCCCCACTGCTGGCTGGAGTGGAAACAAACTCTGGTAAGTAATCTGGCAAGCGTTATTTACTAAGTATCTCTAAAGTGGTCATATTTTTTATTATTAATTTCACTTCAAGGAATCAATATAAATGAAACGATCATAAATCTGGACAAAAATGGATGCACTACAGCGGACCTGGGAGCATTATACATAAAATGAGAAATGATTTAAATGCTTAACACTGGGGAATGGTTAGTAAGCTATGGCATATACATACTATGAAATACTATGTAGCCATTAAAATTATATTCATGGAGAGTTTTTAATGATGGAGAATTTATTATCTACATTAATTGAGAAAGAATACAAAATTGTGTATGTGCTAGGATCTCAGTTGTGATAAAATTCACACACACACACACACACACACACACACACACAGAGGTTAAAAAGAAATATGCCCAAATGTTCAAGAGTGGTTATCACTAAAAAGAAAGAAAGCAAGAAAGCAAGAAAGCAAGAAAATAAGAAAGGAAATGTTGATACTCATCAAGCCAAAACTTACTCAAAACCAGAATTACAGAACTGACAGTGACCTCATGCATCTAATCTTTGTATTGTAGATTAAAAATAATTAAAAGTACTCAGGGTGCCTGGGTGACTCAGCTCAGGGCATGATCTTGCAGTTCAAGTGGGTTCAAACCCCACAGTGGGCTCTGGGCAGACAGCTTGGAGCCTGGAGCCTACTTCGGATTCTGTGTCTCCCTCTCTCTATGTCTCTCTCTGTCTCTCTCTCTCTCTGTCTCTCTCTCTCTCTCAAATATAAACATTAAAAAAAATTTTTTAATTAAAAAAATTAAAAGTACTTTATGAAACTGAGACATATCCCCCATGTATCAGCATCTTAACCCAACCTACAGTCAGGCCAATGCCAATCATGCTTCTTTGTGAACATCAGCAGAGTACTCTGTATAGGCAAGACACAGGTCTAAAGTAAAAGAACCAGCATCAATCAAAGTTAAGGTTCCATGTAAAAGCCCTGTAAGCAGGAAATTTTAATTCATTAAGTTGAAAATGATCAATAACCTTGATTTTGTTATTATTAGATTGTCAGAGCAACACATTATAATTAATTTAGACCTGCTCTCACTGTGGCAGGAAGCTGGGAAACAGGATTCACCAGCTACTAGATTCTAATACAATAAACAAAGGAAACAATGTACTGGGATTCTTAATGAATTAAGTAGGGAGAAACAACTCTGGGAGCATGATGCAATAGTATTAAGATACAACAGTAGGGAATACCTAAAACACCCTCTAATTAGAACAAGAATGATCTAATCCAAATGCAGATAACAAAAGGTGTAGAAAGTACTCAAGTAACAAGTTCGTTCTGGCAGAACGCTGTGGTGGAAACAATGGAGACTGTGGAGTCACACAGACAGGGCCTGGAATCCCAGTGCATCCATCTATAAACTTCACTCTCTGGCAAGATCCTTAACCTCTCAGAGCATCAGTTTCCTCATCTGTCAAACATAGATAGTAATTAACCTTTCAGGGTGGGGGTAAGGTTTGAGATAATAGATATTAGACATCTGGTTCAAAGCCCAGTATGCCTAACAATGAATGGAACCCATTATTCTCTTGATGAAAGACCAGGGACCAAAGAAGCCAGCCACGTGTCCCTGATGCTGTGGGCACTGCTTTCTCTTTCCTGGCCAACTTGCAGGCACGGGGGGGGGGGGGGGGGGGGGCAGGGAGGAGGAGCCTTGCTTGGTGCTGGCAGGGGCGCCAGAGACAGGTAGTAAGAGAATGATCTGACAATAACCCTCAGTGATTATATGGAGCCCAGACCCTGACAGTCCTTGAAGTTTCCCCCAGGCAGTGCTGGCCTGGGTTCTGCTCCACTACACCCCAACCCAGACTCCAAAGAGCCTGGAACAGACCTGAGGACCAAGGGGTAGAAAAAAAAGCAAAAATAATCCCCAGAGAAGGAACAAAATAACCACAGAAGGGGGCAAAATGCATGTTATAGAAAATACAATAAGCCTTATAAATGAAAGAAAAGTAACAAGAAACAAATTAAGAATGAGAAATCAACAAATCCAGAATAAGTCAATTCAGTAACACTTTAAAAGAGATGTTGAACACAAAGAATGAAGGAAATTGGCAGTGATGGGAAGAATTAATTAAGACAAAAATCAATACTCAGTAGAAAAACAAGAGAAAAATACTAGAAATACAAGGTAAGTGTGCGTAAAATAAGAATGGGTCCTGGTGTGCATCAGGATCCTAAGAGAATTAGACAATGACCTTACTGATTGAGAGAGAGCAAGAAAGTGTGTGTATTTACAAAGCTCTAGTCATCTCCAGAAGCTGAGAAAGATCCTGGGTGGTATTACTGATCACTGAAAAATTAAAGGGCAATTCTGACAACTTATCAATATATTAAGCCTCCGTTTTTCAGAGAAGTAATAAAGATAATTTGAGGAGATAATTCAAAATCATTTAACAACATCAAAATTGATTGTAATTATATTACGGGTAGTTGAACAAGGAGTAATAATGAGCCCTTATTTAGAAAAACACAACTGTGTCAGACAAATGTGACAGCTTCTTGCATTGGTATAGACAAGTCTATTTTTAGGTGGCAGGACAGCACTGTAGATAAGGAAGCCCCATCTTCAGTGTGAGAAAGACCTGAGTGTCAATCTCAGAGCTGTCCCCTTACCAGTTTGGACATGTTAGTTAATCTCTCTAAGCCTTAATTTTTCATCCACCTCATTGATGTTTGTGACAATTAATAAATTGAAAGAAAGACATAGCACATAGTAAGAATCACATAAATGGTAACCTATTTTGAAGCTTTACAGCATCTATTGTGTTGAGCTAGAATTTAAAGGGAGTGGCGTAGGGACATACTTCCTCAATGTCAAGATCTTGTCAAGTGGCTAAGAAAAAATGACGGCCATGTTGATAAACTCCTCACAGAATATATGTATTATTTCCTTTGTCCTAGCAACAAGGTTAGCACTAGATGGCTGAATGATTGAGCTTACCACAGAATATCTGTGAACCCTACCTGTCTATTGGTCCCCTAAAAAAGAGCAAATCTTCTGTGGCCCCATGCCATCCCCCACAATGAACCTCACAAACCCACAGCAGCCAAACTCAGGCATCACAGGCTTACCTGAAAAGCATTTACTGGAGTCTCACAGATGCAAGGGTATTCCTACAAGGTTGGGACAGGTCAGCTGAGAGCCTGCTGCATATCACCGTGACCGTGTGCCACATTCAACACACCTGATATCCAACAAGTATGTCCTGACTGATGCCAGGGACTAAAAATAGCCATGCACTGGCACGCCTCTTGGAATGTAAAGTTATCTTTGTTTCTCTTGCAATTCTTCAGCTCATCTGAATATTCAAAAAGAATCCAGTAATCATCAGCTAAATGGATTAAAAATGTGTATTTTCATGTTAACCTTAATTCTCACCACAGACTAGTGTTGTGTTTCAAAAGAGCAATATATTATAAACTCTATAAAATTCAATGGCTGAATTATTTACAAAATGTAAAATAGATAAGAAGGGGCCTGCAAGTATTTTGGGTCATTCAAAAATTACTAAGCGAAGGTCATGTGTCGGGATTCTGGTCTTACTTACTTTGGAGAGTATATTAATTTTTTTAAATATTTAGAAGAAACTGTTTTGCCGACATCCTAAATAAAAGCTATATGGTAGGCTCCGTTGGCAACAGGAATGTGGACAGTGAGATGTTCGAGTAGAAGGAAGTGCTCTATGCTGTGCTAATCTCAGAAAACGAGCCCACCTGACAGTGCAGCTGTGCCAAGAGGCTTCAAGGAGCATCCAGAGGCCAGACCCTATGCAAACCAGAACAGGAAACACACAGTTGTGCAGGGGAGTTTTCCCAACTCTTTGTTTCAATATCTCTACAATACTTTCCAAGTCAGTGAATATAATGACAGTTTGTTGCACATCATATAGTTCCTCTTTGAAAACAGCTCACTATTGAGCAGGAGCCCTGCTTCACTCTCTTTCCCTCTCTCTCTCTGCCCCTCACTCACTTGCACCCTCCCTCAATCAATCAATCAATCAAAACAGCTCACTTTTCCACCTTTTGCTCCTTCAAACCCTTACAAGCAAGATACTACCTTCCTACTCCTACCACCAAACTATTCCAAAGAATCTAGCAATTTTGATAGAATTTCCAAATATGTATGGGTATTTTTATTATATATTCATGAACAAAATTGGATTTTTAAAAATACAGTTCAAATCTGACTATGAAAACAAGTTAGGAGAGTGCTTTTGCGAGCCTAACCATCTAACCCTTCAATTGCACTCCTAGGTACTTATCCAGATAAGTTGAAAACTTATATCTGAAACAAATTTATGTCCTGCATACAAATGTTTATAGCAGCTTTACTCATAACACCCAAACTTAGAAGCAACCAAGTATCTAAGAGTCTTTCAATAGGTGAATGAATAAATAATCATATATCCATTAAATGGAATATTATTCAGTGATAAAAATAAATGAGTTTTCAATCCCTGGAAAGACATGGGAGGGGAGGGGACTTTAATGCATATTCTAAGTAAAAATTCAGTCTGAAAAGGCCTTGTACCATATGATTCCAACTATATGACATTCTAGAAAATGTTAAACTATACAAACAGTAAGAAGACAGTAGTTGCCCATGTGAGGGGGCGGGGCTGAGGGTGGAGTAAAGGGCAGATGGACAAATAGGTCAAGTTAGGGGATAATATTCAAATTACTCTGTATGATACTTAATACTTTCATGAATACAGGACATGAAAGCTATACAACCCAAAAAATAAACTCTAGAGTAAACAATGGACTTTGGTTAATAATATAGTATTGGGGTGCCTGGGTGGCTCAGTCAGTTAAGCGTCCGACTTTAGCTCAGGTCATGATCTCGCAGTTCATGAGTTTGAGCCCTACATCAGGCTCTGTGCTGACAGCTCAGATCCTGGAGCCTGCTTCAGATTCTGTCTCCCTCTCTCTGCCCCTCCCCCACTCACACTCTGTCTCTGTCTCTCTCAAAAATAAACGTAAAAAAATTTTTTTAATTGTATTAATATTGAATTATAACTTGTAACAAATGTAGTCTATACCAGTGCAAAAGTTAACACTAGAGAAAACCATGGGTTGGGGGAAAGGGAACACACGGGAACTCTATGTGTCTGTTCACTTTACTGTACACTTTTAACTGCTGTAAGAAATAAAGTTTATTGGAGGGAGCCAAGATGGTGGAACAGCATGGAAGTTTTTTGTATGTCTCACATCCATGAAATACAGCCAGACCAACACTAAACCATCCTGCATACCTAGAAAACTGATTGGAGGATTAACACAACAATCTGCACAACCTGAACTACAGAATTCAGCAGGTACGTGGCACAGAGAGGTGACTTGAGGAGATAGAAGCCGTGGAGGGCAGGGAGGTGCTTTTGCATGCAGAGAGGACAGAGACAGTGGGGAGAATACGGGAGAAGCACCCCTTCCCAAAAGCAGCTGGAGAGAAAGGGGAAAATTTGAAACAGCCACAGGGACTGAACTAAAAAGGGAGAAAGGAGAGGGTTTAAATCCATTAAGACTGTAAACAGGGGGAGCACAGAGCCTGCAACTCCACAGCTCAATACCTGAAAGTGCTCTGGTGGGAAGGGAAAAGACCCAGGAACAGAGTGGGGTCTGGGAGGTTCTTGGGCCACACGGGGAGAATGTCCTTCCACTGCTGGAAGGACATTTGGTAGGGACTGTGAGGCAACCTGGGCCCAACAGACCCCAGAGAATGGCCACATTCGATGTGCTGGAACAAGGTCGTTAAGGGTGAAGCCTGGTGCCAGATGTGTGTTGTGATTTTCCATAATCCTTGAAATGCTGCTGCTAAACTATCTCAAGAACTTTTTCTGGGACAGGCTGGCACCTGGCCGTAGTCTCTGGGCATCAGCAGCAGCACGGTCCCACAAACTTTCCTGGGTACAGCTGGCATTTGGCCATTGCTTGGTTAAACCCTCTGCAGAGGGGCAGAATGGGTCAAAGCCGCTGTTTTCTGGCCACAGAAAACAGCCACATCTGAGACAAAACTCAGGAGAGAGGTACAACCTGGGGCTTGGTCACAGACAGTGTAAAAGCAGGGAGTGGACAAAAGCTGAAGACAAAGGACGGGTGCGTGATTGCTGATCAGGTAGAACAGAGTTCCAATACTAGGAACTGGGTAGCTGGGTGACACCATTCTCACCGCTCCTGCACATGCGTATATGCACCTACAAGCGCCACAACAATCAACCCCAGTAGGCTAGCAGCGCCATCAAGTGGAGAATGGAGCCATTACACTAAGCCCCACGCAAGTGGGCCAACCTCAGTCTTCAAGAATAGAAGTCTCACCACCTGATTAGCTTATGGACTATAAAGCGCTTCACGGTCTGACTTCTAGGGGAAAACGAAGTAATTTCAGTAGTATTTCAGTCTGTTGGCAGGTCCATGTATTCAATTTTCTTTTATTTTTTTTCTCTTTTTCACTTCTTTTCTTTTTCTTCAATACAGAAAGAGAAAAAATTCATTTTTATTTTTAATTTTTATTAAAAATATTTTTATTTAATTTTTTCTACTATATCTTTTACTTTTGTGTGAATTTTTTCAAATTCTAGTTTACTTCCATCATTTCATTTTAGTCTACTTCAGTGTATTCACTTTTTCAAATTTTTAAATGATTTCCTTTTCTTTTCTTCTTTCCCCTTTTTCTCTAACATATCAAGCCACTTTCAACACCCAGACCAAAACACACCTAGGATCTAGCATCATTTATTTGGGGTTTTTTTGTGTGTTTTTAATTTTTTAATTTTAATATTTTTTCATTTTAATTTTTTTAATTTTAATTTTTTCTACCTCATTAATTCCTTTTCTCCCTTCAAAATGATGAAACGAAAGAATTCACCCCAAAAGAAAGAGCAGGAAGAAACGACAGCCAGAAACTTAACCAACACAGATACAAGCAAGATGTCTGAACCAGAATTTAGAATCACAATAATAAGAATACTAACTGGAGTTGAAAATAGATTAGAATCCCTTTCTGTGGAGATAAAAGAAGTAAAAACTAGTCAGAATGAAATAAAAAAAATGCTATAACTGGGCTGCAATCATGAATGGATGCCATGGTGGCAAAGATGGATGAGGCAGAACAGAGAATCAGTGATATAGAGGACAAACTTATGGAGAATAACGAAGAAGAATAAAAGAGATTAAAGCAAAAGAGCATGATTTAAGAATTAGACAAATCAGTGACACTCATTAAAAAGGAACAACATCAGAATCATAGGGGTCCCAGAAGAGGAAGAGAGAGAAACAGGGGTCAGAGGGTTGTGTGAGCAAATCATAGCAGAAAACTTCCCTAACCTGGGGACAGACACAGACATCAAAATCCAGGAAGCACAGAGGATTCCCATTAGATTCAACAAAAACCAACCATCAAGAAGGCATATCATACTCAAATTCACAAAATACTCAGGCAAAGAGAGAATCATGAAAGCAGCAAGGGAAAAAAAAGTCCTTAACCTACAAGGGAACACAGATCAGGTTTGCAGCAGACCTATCTACAGAAACTTGGCAGGCCAGAAAGGAGTGGCAGGATATAGTCAATGTGCTGAATCAGAAAAATATGCAGCCAAGAATTCTCTACCCAGCAAGGCTGTCATTCAAAATAGAGGGAGAGATAAAAAGTTTCCCAGACAAACACAAATTAAAGGAGTTTGTCACCACTAAACCAGCCCTGCAAGAAATTTTAAGGGGGACTTTTTGAGGGGAGAAAAGATGAAAATGAATGAATGAATGAATGAATGAATGATAAATATATAAATAAATAAGCAAATAACTACCAAAAGCAACAAAGATTAGAAAGGACCAGAGAACACTACCAGAAACTCCAACTCTACAAGCAACATAATGGCAATAAACTCATATCTTTCAGTACTCACTCTAAATGTCAATGGACTAAATGCTCCAATCAAAAAACACAGGGTAACAGAATGGATAAGAAAACAAGATCCATCTATATGCTGTTTACAAGAGACCCACTTTAGACCTAAAGACACCTACAGGTTGAAAGTAAAGGGATGGAGAACCATCTATCATGTTAATGGTCAACAAAAGAAAGCTGGAGTAGCCATACTTATATCAGACAATCTAGACTTTAAAATAAAGACTGTATCAAGAGATGAAGAAGGGCATTATATCATAATTAAGGGGTCTATCCACCAAGAAAACCTAACAATTGTAAATATTTATGTGCCAAATGTGGAAGCACCCAAACATATAAATCAATTAATCACAAACATAAAGAAACTCATTGATAGTAATACCATAATAGTAGGAGACTTCAACACCCTACTCACAGTAATGGACAGATAATCTAATTTAAAAAATCAACAAGGAAACAATGGCTTTGAATGACACACTGGACCAGATGGACTTAACAGATATATTCAGAACATTTCATCCTAAAGCAACAGAATATACATTCTTCTCCAACGCACATGGAACATTCTCCAGAATACACCACATACTGGGACACAAATCAGCCCTCAGCAAGTACAAAAAGATCAAGATCATACCATGCATATTTTCAGACCACAATGCTATGAAACTCGAAATCAACCGCAAGAAAAAATTTGGAAAGGTAAAAAATACTTGAAGACTGAAGAACATCCTACTAAAGAATGAATGGGCTAACCAAGAAGTTAAAGAGGAAATTAAAAAGTATATGGAAGACAATGGAAATGATAAAACCACAACCCAAAACCTCTGGGATGCAGGAAAGGTGGTCATAAGAGGACAGTATATAGCAATCCAGGCCTTCCTAAAGAAGGAAGAAAGGTCTCAGACATACAATCTAACCTTACACCTTAAAGAACAGGATGAAGAACAGCAAATAAAACCCCAAACTAGCAGAAGACAGGAAATAATAAAGATTAGAACACAAATTAATGCTATCAAAACCAAAGAAACAGTAGAACAGATCAATGAAACCAGAAGCTGGTTCTTTGAAAGAATTAACAAAATGGATAAATCAGTAGCCAGTTTGATCAAAAAGAAAAAGGAAAGGACCCAAATAAATAAAATCAAGAATGAAAGAGGAGAGATCACAACCAACACAGCAGAAATAAAAACAATAATAAGAGAATATTATTAGCAATTATATGCCAACAAAATGGGCAATTATATGCCAATAAAATGGAAAAAATGGAAAAATTCCTAGAAACACATACACTACCAAAACTGAAACAGGAAGAAATAGAAAATTTGAACAGACCCATAACCAGTAAGGAAATCGAATCAGTAATCAAAAATCTACCAAAAAAACAAGAGTCCATGGCCAGATGGCTTTCCAGGGGAATTCTACCAAACATTTAAGGAAGAGTGAACACCTATTCTCTTGAAGTTGTTCCAAAAAAATAGAAACGGAAGGAAAACTTCCAAACTCATTCTATGAAGGCAGCATTACCCAGATTCCAAAACCAGACAGAGACCCTACTAAAAAGGAGAACTATAGACCAATCTCCCTAATGAACATAAATGCAAAAATCCTCAATGAGATATTAGCAACTGGCTCCAGCAACACATTAAAAAAAATCATTGACCACGACCAAGTGGGATTTATACCTGGGATGCAGGGCTGGTTCAATATCTGCAAAACAATTAACGTGATTCATCACATCAATAAAAGGAAGGACAAGAACCATATGATCCTCTCAATAGATGCAGAGAAAGCATTTGACAAAATACAGCATCCTTTCTTGATAAAAACCCTGAAGAAAGTAGGGATAGAAGGAGCATACCTCGAGATCATAAAAGCCATATATGAAAGACCCAATGCTAATATCATCCTCAATGGGGAAAAACTCAGAGCTTTCCCCCTGAGGTCTGGAACAAGACAGGGATGTCCACTCTCGCCACTGTTATTCAACATAGGATTGGAAGTCTTAGCCTCTGCAATCAGACAACACAAAGAAATAAAAGGCATCCAAGTCAGCCAGGAGGAGGTCAAACTTTCACTCTTCGCAGATGACATGATACTCTATATGGAAAACCCTAAAGATTCCACCAAAAACTACCAGAACTGATTCATGAATTCAGCAAAGTTGCAGGATATAAAATCAATACACAACAATCGATTGCATTCCTATACACCAACAATGAAGCAACAGAAAGAGAAATCAAGGAATCGATCCCATTTGCAGTTGCACAAAAAAAAAACCATAAAATACCTAGGAATAAATCTAACCAAAGAGGTGAAAAATCTATACACTGAAAACTATAGAAAGCTTATGAAAGAAATTGAAGAAGCCACAAAAAAATGGAAAAAGATTCCATTTTTCCTGGATAGGAAGAACAAATATTGTTAAAATGTCGATACTATCCAAAGCAATCTACATATTCAATGCAATCCCTATCAAAATAACACCAGAATTCTTCACAGAGCTAGAACAAATGATCCTAAAATTTGCATGGAACCAGAAAAGACCCCGAATAGCCAAAGCAATCTTGAAAAAGAAAACCAAAGCAGGAGGCATCACAATCCCGGACTTCAAGCTATACTACAAAGCTGTAATCATCAAGACAGTATGGTACTGACACAAGAACAGACACTCAGATCAATGGAACAGAATAGAGAACCCAGAAATGGACCCACAAATGTATGGCCAACTAATCTTTGAGAAAGCAGGAAAGAATACCAATGGAATAAAGTCTCTTCAGCAAGTGGTGCTGGGAAAACTGGACAGCGACATGCAGAAGAATGAACCTGGACCACTTTCTTTTTTTTTTTTTTAACGTTTATTCATTTTAGACACAGAGAGAGACAGAGCATGAATGGGGGAAGGTCAGAGAGAGAGGGAGACACAGAATCTGAAACAGGCTCCAGGCTCTGAGCTCTCAGCACAGAGCCCGATGCAGGGTTCAAACTCACGGACCGCGAGATCATGACCTGAGCCGAAGTCGGTCGCCCAACTGACTGAGCCACCCAGACGCCCCTAACCTGGACCACTTTCTTACACCATACACAAAAATAAACTCAAAACTCTAAATGTAAGACAGGAAGCCATCAAAATCCTCAAGGAGAAAGCAGGCAAAAACCTCTCTGATCTTGCCAGCAGCAACTTCTTACTCAACACGTGTCTCTGTGGAGGCAAGGGAAACAAAAGCAAAAATGAACTACTGGGACCTCATCAAAATAAAAAGTTTGTGCACAGTGAAGGAAACAATCAGCAAAACTAGAAGGCAACCAACAGAATGGGAGAAGATATTTGCAAATGACATATCAGATAAAGGGTTAGTATCCAATATCTATAAAGAACTTATCAAGCTCAACACCCAAAAAACAAAGAATCCAGTTAAGAAATGGGCAAAAGACATGAATAGACACTTCTCCAAGGAAGACATCCAGATGGCCAACTGACACGTGAAAAAATGCTCAACATCACTCATCATCAGGGAAATACAAATCAAACCCACAATGAGATACCACCTTACACCTGTCAGAATGGCTAACATTAACAACTCAGGCAACAACGGATGTTGGCAAGGATTCAGAGAAAGAGGATCTCGTTTGCATTGTTGGTGGGAATGCAAGCTGGTACAGCCTCTCTGGAAAACAGTATAGAGGTTCCTCAAAAAATTAAAAACAGAACTTCCCTACATCCAGCAATTGCACTACTAGATATTTATCCAAAGGATACAAAAATGCTTATGTGAAGGGGCACATCCACCCCAATGTTTACAGCAGCACTATCAGCAATAGCCAAACTATGGAAAAAGCCCAAATGTCCATCGACTGATGAATGAATAAAGAAGATGTGGTATATACATACAATGGAACGTTACTTGGCAATCAAAAAAAAAAAAAGAAAAAAAAAAGAAATCTTGCCATTTTCAATGTGGATGGAACTAGAGTGTATTATGCCAAGTGAAATAAGTCAAATCAGAGAAAGATAACATATTGTATTATTTCACTCATATGTGGAATTTAAGAAACAAAACATATGAACATAGGGAAGGGAAGCCAAAATAAGACCATAGCAAAGAGGGAAGCAAACCATAAGAGACTATTAAATACAGAGAACAAACCGAGGGTTGCTGGAGGGGTGTTGGGTAGGAGGATGGGCTAAATGGGTGATGGGCATTAAGGAGGGCATTTGTTGGGATGAGTACTAGGTGTTATATGTAAGTGATGAATCACTAAATTCTATTCCTGAAATCATTATTACACTGTATGTTAACTAACTTGGATTTAAATTAAAAATAAAATAATAAAAATAAAAATAAATAAAATAAAATCTTAGCCCCTTCAGAAGCAATTGAAAATTCAGCAAAGAAACAGATTTTAATAGATTTTGTATATTCTCTTGAAAATTGAGCAGTGTGACATACAGAGGGAAAATGTACCTGTAAACACATTGTTTTCAAATTTGGTCAATAACTCAAAGTGGATTTCAAAAGATACAGGAGGGGATCTGGTTTTAACAGTTAAGAAGGGTTAGTAATTAACACATGGTAAATGCACAATTCTGAAGCACCTAAATGTTTTTAAACCTAATCAAAACTCATCTGTTAAGCACCAATAACATGTTTAGCAATTGTCAAACTCAAGGCATTGATAACAGGGTCAATACAATCCCTGTCCTCCAACAGGTTAGATGTAGAGACAGCAAATGAGACGTCATCACCAGAGGGGGGTCCTCTCTCACAGGACACAGACTATACTCAAAGATGTAAGTACAGGAGGGAAACAGTGACACTTGGATGCTGAGGAAATTCAAGTTTATTTATTTTGAGAGACACAGACAGCATGAATGGGGGAGGGGCAGAGACAGATGAGGAGAGGGAGAATCCCAAGCAGGCTCCATGCTGCCAGAGTGTTGAGGAAATTCTAAGCAAAGAAACAAAACCACTGGGATAAGGAATGCATGGGGGTTTTGATGATTTCAGGGAGGAAGGTGATCTTGGCTTCTTAGAAAAGGTGAAAAGCAATCCAAGTAAAGCAGAATAAATCAGCACACCCTTAGTCATGGGAAGAGCATGGCTTCCCTTATCATATACCTCCTTAGGAAGGTGATGTGATTGTGATGAGATACAAGCACATTTCTAGGGTGGAGCCAGGATAAGTTTAAATTTGATCTAATTTACAACTGCAGCTGTTGAAAGTTCCTCAAAGAAAGGTTACCAGATAATTCTAAGAGCGTGCAGCAAGCATCAGGAGAACGCCAAGCAACACAGAAGAAAAAGTGGTCTCTGAGATAGATGGAGGAGGAGGCAGGGATCCTCTGAAGTCAATATTCTCTCTGGGTCTTGGTTTTATCAACTGGACAGAGGTCAGCAAACTTTTCTGAAAAGGGCCAGACAATGACTGTTTTAGGTCTTGCTCTTATTGTGCAAAAGCATAGGCAATATTCAAATGAATTAATCAGAGCATGGCCATGTTTCACTAAAACTTCATTTTACAGAACAGGCAGCAGGCAGGCCAGTTTGTCAATGCCCCTGAATTGTAAAATGGGTGTAGTAATAACTTTCCTAATGTTAAATATTTTTGGATAAAGATCAAGAAGGGGGAGTTGATATAACTTATAAGTGACACTGTGTATTCACTGTTCATTGAGCTATATTCATGGACTATAAGCATCTGTGTGCATCTAGAAACATTTGCATCCCACTCATCTTTCTACCATTCCTCCTAATTCACCGGTTGAAGTATCTCCTCCCATCCACCTGCTCTGGGATCTCCTTAAATTTTCTCCTCTCCAGTATCTTCAACCTCCCTCTGTCTATTGCCTCCTTGCATTAGCACACAAACAGTATAAATCTATTCTGCCCCCCACAAAATAACAACCACCACGTCCTTAACCACATCCCTGTGTATTTACCACTCCAATGACAGTCAGCTTCAGGAAACAGTGATCCATTCCAGTTTGCTCCACTTCTCATCTCTTCCACTTAAAATCCCTCTGTTAATTGGATTTTGACCCCACTAGTCTTCTGTAATAGTCTTTGCCAAAATCAATAGATACTTCTTAGTCGTTAACTCACTTGACCCCTCTCTAGTAATGGAAACTGCTGACAGTCATCATTTCCTTCAAACTCTCTCCCCACTTGGCTTACCAGATGACACCAGCTTCAATTGACTGTGGCCTCTCTGGCCCTCCAGACCTTCACAGGCTACTCCCCTTCTCTTAAATGTTTCCATTCACCAAGTTTCTGCTCTGAACCTCCTCTCTGTATATGTAATAATTTGTGAAATACAGGCTTCAAAGTCATAAACTTATTTTAATTAAAGCCATGGAAGTGAATTATGAAGTGATGAAAACTGAATCCATCCCCTTCTCTTCAGACCTACTCTGCCCTCCCAGACTGTCCCTCTCAATGGAACAAAAGTACACGTAGTTACCCAAACCAGATACTTCTGTTCTCCCCTACTTCTCTTCTCCTTCAACCCACACTTCCAGTTGACGGTCATCTCCTATCAATTCTAATTTTCTGAGTTCTCACATCTTGCCCAGGAATCCAATGAATACTTCTCAATTTTTTTAAAGTTTATTTATTTTGAGAAAAGGGGAGAAGGGAATAGATAGAAGGAGAAAGAATCCCAAGCAGACCCCGTGCTGTCACTGCAGAGCCTGACATAGGGCTGGAACCCACAAACCATGAGATCATGACTTGAGCCAAAACCAAGAGTCAGATGCCTAACTGACTAAGCCACCTAGACACCCCAAATACTTCTCAATTTTACTATGACCTATGCTCTCAGCAGTGTTGACACTGTTGAGTATACCCTCAAATGGCTAATCTCCCTTCTCTGATCTTAGAGGTCCTGCACTCCTGCCTCTTTGGACACTTGCTCTCACTATCCACTGGCAGCTGCTTCTTCATGGCCTATTGTGTGCCTCAAGGTCCTTCCCTGGGTTCTGGTCCAACCCCATGGCTTTAAGTCCCATCTATCTATATGCCTTCAGGACCAAATTAGAATCTTTAGCCATACATTTCTCTAGAGAAGCAGAACCTTCTATCCAACTACCCACTCACATCTACATTCGGTTATTAAGAAGCACAATAGTGGCTGTAGTTTTTGACTACCCGGCATGCCTCCACACCCACTTCCTCTGTAATGGTACTCCTCTTTCCTGTGAGGAATGCATGCCAGGTGGCTGAAACCCCAGCATCTCACCACAGTCATGGCCTAAGCCCAGCCAGTCAGAGCCCTGCACCCCTCCCAGAGTGCCCACTGCATGGAAAGTGCCTTGTTCAACAATCATTGCAAACACACCTACTGACTACTTTAGACTGCTTTAGGATTTCCACGCTAGGGCATAAACATTAGTCATTAAGTCAGTAATAGTCATTGAACATAATACTTTCCAGATGTTTCTCCAAACACAAAATAAACAGCAGGAACTAGAAGGCTCAATCACTTTCCTATAAGGTCATATCCTGTTAATATCATAATGAGCTTTAAATTTCAAATGGGAGGGGGAGGGGTTTAAATATGTTTAATGCTTAACATTTAAAATCTGGCCAAATCATACTAGGAAGCCAAATCTGTAGATCTGTGGTGTACTGGAAAGAAAGGTTTCTACATCCAAACCCCAGCAGTCCCACCCCAAAACGGCTGAGTGACCAGGACAAGTTATTTTGCCTCAGTTCCTCCAATCATTAAAATGAGAACTTCGTGGGGCACCTGGGTGGCTCATTCAGTTAAACATCCGACTGTGGCTCACGTCATGATCTCATGGTTCATGAGTTCGAGCCCCACATCAGGCTCTATGCTGACAGCTCAGAGCCTGGAGCCTGCTTTGGATTCTGTGTCTCCCTCTCTTTCTGCCCATCCTCTGCTTGTGCTCTGTCTCTCTCTCTCAAAAATAAATAACTTTAAGAAAAAAATTTTTTAATGAGAATCTTGTGGGATCTTCAGAGATTTAGATCAGGTAATTTATAAGAAGTCCCCAGTACAAATTAAATTTTCCAGAAGTACCAGACAAAGAAAACTTGAAGTTTTAAAGAAAGTATTTTATCTAGTTCTACTAAAAAATAATTTTTCAAAATTTCTAAAAGCATCTGATAATGGAAAAGAATTGGGAAGGAATAAGAGCTGTGACATGCATTCACTTACTTAACAAAATGAGTAAAATATATTGAGTAATAACCAAATAAATGTTAGGGCAACAACTTCTGTAGAACCATATGGCCTAATATCGCTTTGAAAAACCAAAGATTGGTAGAAATCACTTTCCTACAATGATACAAAGATTCTATAACAGACATCTCTGACTCTATTATGAGCAGATGTGAATTTTGCCAGACTACTCTAAACTTTAGACACCAAAGCAATGCAAAAAAAGTCCAAGCTCCTTATAACATAGTATGCCATCACTAAGAGAAGGCTTCTTCTCATCTTGACAGACTTTCTGAATTACACATGTGAGACTTAGAGAATCTTTATGAACCATCCAAATCCTACCCTTGAAGCAGGTTCACATCCTGTTATTCAATTAAATTATTTCCTTTAACTATTGAACAAAAATATTCCACCGATCTGCTTCAGACTTTCCACTGAGCGCTCTGGAATACAGAATGGAAATAAAATATGTGACTCTCACTCTGGTAATGGAGATAAGATTAAAAAGAATAACAAAAAAAGTAATACATTTGTGATAAATGCACCACTGCTTCTATGGTAATTCAGAGAGGGGCTGCCATCCAGCATTAGAATGGGGAAAGCAGGGGTGTGTTCTCAGAAGAGGGATTATTTGAGAGAGGCGCTGAGGCTTGGGCAGGATTTGATTGGGCAGAATGGGACAGAGGGCACACTGCACGAAGTGAGAGCAACTTGTGCTTTACACAATCGCAGAGATACCATTCACTTCACAGTCATGTTGGATTTTAAAGTTATTATGAAAATGTTCTGACTGATAGCAATGAAATGTCTTGAGAAAAGAGTGCTTTTCTCTACCTTACACAATAACAAGCAGCGTGGCTGCCTCCCAGAGACTTCAAGAAAATTTGTCTCAAACCTTGTGGAAATGGAAAGAAAAAAAAAACTCCCTTAAAATTCTGTCATAAAAATCTAGCCCTCACACAGGATCTCCAGTCCCAATTCACAGTGCCTGGGTGGCCTGGAAAATCTCAAGCCAAAAATCTGTCTTAAGGCAGTCCCAGGTTGGTGGTATCCCCAAGAAATCTGGCAGCACCAAAACATAAATTATCTAGAGGAACTCACCTTCCACCTAGACCTCCAAAAACCCCCATGGATATATATTCAAAAAATTCACAAAATATGCAAAATAATATTCACAAAATAAGTCAAAAATATGCAGGAGCAAGAACCAGCAGAAACCACAAAAAGCCGGTTCAGCAAAGATTTCAGGTACTGAAATTATCAAACACAGAATATTACACAATCATGTTTAAAGAAATAAAAGTAGCAATTGATAAAATGAATATGAAACAAGAACCTATTAAAATAAGCATATTTTTAAAATTTTTTTAACAATTTATTTATTTTTGAGAGAGAGAGAGAGAGAGAGACAGAGCACAAGAAGGGGAGGGGCAGAGAGAGAGGGAGACACAGAATCTGAAGCAGGCTCCAGGCTCTGAGCTGTCAGCACAGAGCCCAATGCAGGGCTCAAACTTACAAACCATGAGATCATGACTTGAGCCAAAGTTGTATGCTTAACCAACTAAGCCACCCAGGTGCCCCCAAATAAGCAGATTTTTAAATGGACTAAACAGAACTTTTATAAATAAAAACACATAAGATACATGATATTTAAAACACAAGGGATATGTTTGTTAGCAGACTAGAAACTGATGAAGATTTGTGAACTTGAAGATAAAGCTGAAGAAGTTAGAGAGAATAAAGAATAGAAATACAGAGATGGAAAATTTAATGAGAGGTTAAAAAGACATGAGGATGTTGAAGACATTTAACAGATCTAGTTGGATTTCCATGAGAAAAGAAAGAGAATGGATCAAAGGCAGCATTGAAAGAAATAATGTCTGGGCATTTTCTAGAATTGATGAAAAGATGTCAATCCAAAGACATGAGATCAAACAGATCCAGAACAGATTCATTAAAAGACCTCCACACCTAATAAATCACAGTGATACCACAGAACACCAAAGACAAGGAGATCTTAAAAGCAGCAAGAATGAAAAGACAGATAACTGATCTCAAGAAACAAATAACTGATCTCTGAAGAGCTACAACATAAGACAAAAATCGGGAAATAATACTTTCAGTGTGATAAGAGAAAATAAATGTCAATTTAGCACTAATACAGGCTGAGGAAACATCTTAGGATGAAATAAATATATCATGGAAAGAATATTCTAGACAGAGGAAATGACAAGTACAAAGTACAAAGGTCTGAAGATGGGAACATGCTTGGGATATCTGGGAAAGAAGGTCAATGTGATGGGAAAAGAGTAAATGAAGAGAGTGCCAAAAGATGAGGACTGAAGAGTACCCTGGGGCAGACTATATGAGCCTTTAAAGGTAATTTTAATGACCTGAATTTCTCCACTGGAAATTCTCCAGTGGAGGCTCCAATAAGCCCCACTGGTTGAGTCCAACATTGTTGAGTATCCAGATACTGGTTAGATGGCCTGATGCACAGGGTCAGGCATCAGCTTTACGACCTAATTAGCTGATCTTTAAGGCTCCGTTCAACTTTGAAACCTCATTCAGGCAAAATAATGACAGAAGAATTATGGTTAATCATTATTCAACCAATCATACTTTATTAAGATCTGTTTTAGAATCGTAACTAACAAAAAAAAAAAAAGTCAAAGAAAAGAATTCTAAAATCTAAGCAAGATCTACACTCCACTGGATTTTCACCAGCCATGGCATTTGGCAAGCTTTAACTCATTTAAGGGAACTTTGAGGCTAAAAAGTAATACATACTATTCACCTTTTAATCTGAAAACTGTATTGAATAGGTCCTTGGAGTATAATATTCAAAAGCCAGTTACCTGATGGCCGGTTACATTTGTTGAAACTGTGAATAACTAGCTTTAAAAATGGTTTTTCTATTAACCTAAGTAATGAAATCGCTTGTTCAGTTCTCACTGAAAAGGCAGAAAAAATTTTAAATCAACTTACATGTCTTTGTCATACATGTTTCCTGCAGGATGGCACTGGCATTTTAATGTCCAGTGTACCTTTATAGAAATATATATATTCTGGACAAATTCAACAAAGTGTCTCCCAGAAGAAGAGTGTACAATGGTATTTCTTTGCCCATCCTCTTAAATTCATACTACAAAACAGAACTCTAGAACCCAGGCCCACTTTGCCCATATCTTCCATTATTTCCCACCTGTAACTCTCAGCTCTAACCATCTCCTTCTTTATCCCAGCTACATCATAATCCTTTGCCAAGGCTCTTCCTCCTGTCCTAGATGTTCTCCACACCCTCTTTGCATCAAGCCAAAACATTTATTCTCATCACCAGTTCAAAACTTGCACAGAGCCTCCTTCAAGTAATTGTGTGTTTCTAACAAAACTGAATGTTCCTTGGGAGTAGACAGTCATATGAATCCCCCAGAACTTGTGCCTCTGCAATGGCTCTAAAAATATTTGAATTGAATCTGCCCAGACCTTATAAATTACCATGAAAGTTTTTCATCAAAATCAGATATCAGCTAAAATTCTCATTTTATTTTTTGCGTAAGAGGACAGAACACACACGCTGTTAACCTCTGCCTAGATTGTTGGCTCAAGACTGGCTGATCATCCAATCTTGCTTAATATGTTGCCTAGAACATTATCTGCTCATACTCTGACCACCTAAGCACATAACCCTCCAGCAAGGCAGCTGCAAAGGGGACAAAGCTGTGCATACTGCCAACCACAAAGTGGTCTGAAGAGATGGCAGTGAATTATGGCAAAAATAGTAGTGGCTTGCCATATATTGAATGTTTATCATATGCTAGACTCTGTTCTGGGTGCTTTCTAGGTAGTAATTCACTTAATACTCTAAGAACTACAAGATAAATTACATTATTGTCCCTGGTTTACAGATGGAGAAGCTGAGGTACAGAGAAATTAAGTAACTTCCCCAGTCTCACAGCTAAGATGTGGCCAGGACTTGATTTAAACTTGGCCAATCTGTTGGGCTCTGGAGCTCACATTCTTAATGACAATTTCACATACACATCTATAAAGGGCATACTGTATTATCCATACATTCAGAGAGAATAAAAATGTCTGCTTAAATGGGGTGGGGGTGGGGGGAGAGAGAGACAGAGACAGAGAGACAGACAGAGATGAGAGGATGCAGTAGGTTTAAACTTGCAGTCCTGGGGCCAGACTCTTAACTATGCAACCTCGGGCAAATTACTTAATCTCTCTAAGCCTCAATTTCCTCATCTGTAAATTGGGGATAATTATACCTTCTATCACTGCTAATGAGTGGCAGAAGTAGGAATCAACCCCATAATCTTTCCATAACACTATGGTGCCACATCCTCCAGAAGATTATAATCTTTTGCAATTGTGGGGTTTACCAATGCTTTCCTGCTGCCTGGCTGGTTTGGAGGCAACTGTACCTCCAACTAGAATCTCCTGGTCCCATTACATCTAAAAAGTCTGGGGTTGCGAGTTAATCAGTGGGCCACCACACAAGGCACACTAGATAGCAAAGACAGGCCATCCTCTTCCTCATGAACAGCTCCATCTAGCGAAAGGAGGGTGCTCAGCTCCTATCTCCGTGTAACCCCCTATAGCAAAGGCAAGAATTACCAGCACCTGGAGCACCAATGTCTACTCTACCCAGAACAACACACTCCCTTCTACACAAAATTCTTAATAGGGTGTGTATCCCCAAAACCTCCAAGAGTGAACTTATTCTATTGGGTCAGGACTTTTCAACCCTTCCACCTGGGAACTGCAGTGCTCAGAGCCTCATTCCATCAGCTCTGCGAGGGCCCTGGGCTCTGCTCAGAACATATGAAGATCAAAACAAAACAAAACAAAACAAAACAAAACAAAAAAAAGAACATACAAAGATGAGTCACCAACTGGGAAATGCCTCATGCTGTCATCACCCAGCGCAGTTCCTTGGTGGAATGCTGCAAAGTCTTACTTACTCACTATACAGCACTGAGCAAAGTTGTTTATAAAGGTAAAAAATAAAAGTGAAAACTATCTAGAATCTAAGGAATGCACCAAACCAACAGGTCTGTGTGGGGGTTATGGTACCGTGGCTCATCCTTTGTTTTGAGACTTTTCATATGTTCTGGAATATAGTACTATTATTACCATATAGATTTTTTTCAGTAACACAGGCAACTTATAACCTGGATTGGAAGAGACATAAGGATCTTCATCCCCAATCTATTTCATAATCGTCTGCATTATGCTCCTATAAAAATAATGGGACAGGCAGCTTGAATATTCTGTTATTATGGGAGGATATGGTCTTCTCTTTTCAAGAACCCTACAGGTCACTTGTATTTCAACTTCTAACAGAAGTCCCTTATGGACTGGGGCACCTGGGTGACTCAGTCAGTTAAGTGTCAGACTTTTGATTTTGCTTCAGGTCATGATCTCATAGTTCGGGTTCAAGCCCCATGTTGGGCTCTGTGCTGACAGTGAAGAGCCTGCTTAGGATTCTCTCTCTCCCTCTCTCTCTGCCCCTCCTCTCCTTGCTCGCTTACTCTCTCTCTAGCAAAATAAATAAACATTAAAAAAAAAGAAGTCCTTATGAATCTACTACCAACACAATAAAGCCATGGATATGTGCTGCCTTTCCACCTTCTCAGTATTAAATCCATGTGTGAATAGCATCTCTTCTAATGAAACTTAAACTTATTTTGACCAAAGAGTACCCTTTCATCCTAATACTTCTGGATTCCGTCAAGAAGCCCATATTCCATATCAACATTCCCCTTCCTAATCTCCCCTATTCTGAATTAAGAGGTTAGATATTTTTAGCATTTCCCTACCAGCAGCAACTCCTTTTCTACTATCATTTAAACTTGTCCCTGTCTGAATTTCCACCAGCTCCTGCTCTTTATTGAAATTCAGTAAGTAAAACAACTGCAACATAAATTCGCACTCTCAACGCTCTCACTGATTTAAAAAATAAAAATTAGGGGCACCTGTGTGGCTCAGTCAGTTAAGAATCCAACTTTAGCTCGGGTCATGATCTCACAGTTCATGAGTTCAAGCCCTGCATCAGGCTCTGCACTGACAGCATGGATCCTGCTTGGGATTCTCTCTCCCCCTCTCTCTGCCCCTTTCTCTCTCTCTCTTTCTCTCTCTCTCAATCTCTCTCAAAATAAATAAGTAAACTTGAAAAAAGTTATAATTTAAAAATCAAAGTTAAATATTAAGGTGATGTTTTTATTTCAAAACAATAATAATTGCATGCAATCTAAATAGTTAACAACTGTGTATTACTAATAAACAGCATTTCCTCTCCATGGCAAAGCCTCTATTATTCTATCATTTCCTCTTTCCTGATAGGAAATCTTTAGGTCCTGAGGAGAAACACAGCAGCTGGCCCAAGCACTGAAAAATAGTCTGCTAGGTAGACACTGAGGTATGTGTGGTAAACATCAGAAGGAGAGGATATTGGTTCTTTTTCACTCCTTTGGTAACAGTGGCCAACACTGGTAATACTCTCATTTGGCTCTGTCACCGCCAGCCACCATGAGTGATGGGGAGACAGCAAGACCATCTGCTGTGGCATTAACACAGCAGCCATTCTCTCCCCCATTCAGGATGCCATACTGTGCGTCCAGCCTCTCTGAGCTTTCAGCCACTCCCGAGAGAGAAGATACCTCTGCCTCCAGCTCTCCACCCCATGGACCCCCCACCAAAGACAGAAACCCAGGCATTATCTGTGTAAAGTGCCAAGCACATCAATAATGTCAAAAGGCGAGCGGTGGGGGGAGCTTAGTGCTACACATGCCTAGAAGAAGACACAAAGAACGATGTACAACGTGCTCTGTCCGTGTGTCTATTATGTTTCCCACCTGTCATGGTCACTCTGCCTCTGCAATGCTACCCATCCCCCAAACAGTTGGGAAAACATTTCCCTGGAACAACACCAACGTATTTAAAGATAACCACAGTCCTGAAGATGGATTTTTCCATCCTCCATGACTTAGGGTCAGGTCTGCACTTACTTATGTTTTTTATTGCCTACCATGGTTTAAAGCTAAAATACTATGAAAACCCTACACTTTCTTTGGGCAATTATGTTTCTTTTAAATCTCTCCCCAACCACAGAAAATCTAAAAGCAAAACATATTGAAAATCACTCACTAGAACTGAATATCTCCAGAGCAAATCTTCGGCTTAAAACCACCAATGACCTAACACCGAATGTGCCTTTCCTCCTAGGATGGGGGGTTCTGACAATGGGCTCCCTTCCAAACAGCACAGCATTCATGCACTCAGGAGCTGGGAAAAGACAATCCTGGAGGCTGCAAAGATGGCCTTATTGACATGCCAGGCATGCATGGCCAGGGATAGCAGTGTTTCCTTAAGCTTCGGCAACTTGAACTTTGGACAGAGTTATGAAGAATGATTACCAGCTGGGGAGGAGGGAGGGGCGACCAGGAGAAAGTGCATATATGATACTTAAAGAGACAGATTTATGACCTGACACAACTTGGACACAATGTAATACCACATTACTGTTGTGTAAAAATTTCAGTTCATTAAGATGGAATCTTAAGTATGAAAACAGATAAGAGCCAAGGAGATAATCCAGCCCTCCTCCTCCCCAAAACTATAATTCCCTCCTCTTAATGTCTGATATGACCCTGAAATTGCCTTCAGATCTGGGTTTGAGCAGACACTGGCATTTTTAAAACAATAGACAAATGTCACTTTCTATACAAGATTAAGAATAGTGCTCTTCTCGTGGCAAAGGCTTTTCTAATTCCCAGCAGAGGGACTCCCAGCGGGAGAAACCGCGGCCATGGCCAGGACACTCTCCCATGACCTTGGAGGGACTTGGGAGATGACTCCAGCCAAACCCTTAGAAATAGAGCAGTTTTGTTCCCACTACCTCTTCGTATTGATATACTCTCCCCAAATATCCTCAGACTCACATTTTATGCTGAAAACGTTTTTCAAAGCTATAAATCTAGGAGTGAAATGAAGACATTACTGGCTTTACAGGGTTGCTGAATTAAGATACCACATTTTTACTCAAACTATCCTGATCTTATAAAAATAAAAAACAAATTTGTTTGTAAAAGTACTCACTCCTGAATTGTGTTAAATACCATGTGGTTTTTTCAGGCCTTTAACATAGTGTTTTAAATAGCTATAGAATGTCTATTTATATCCAGCTTGCCTCCTAAGATAATACATAAGAGCCAGAACTCAGAAGGAAAAATCAAGAAAATGCAACTGTTTCAAAGGTACTCAGGCTATGAGCGGACTTTTGCTGGAATAAATGTTCTTATTCACAGCCTGTGTTGAAATCTCCCTGCATGGTGATGAGTCACCACCACGCCTCTTTCAAACATCTAGCCTGGGATCCCATGGACTTCACCACTGTCTTGGCTGACTTGCAACCCGGGCAAACCACAGTCCACCTAGCAAAGAATGTGGTTCTTCCATCAGAACCAAGGTAGACTTGTAGCTTAATTAGGCATGATCCTAGACCCCCTGTTAAAGGACACATGATCCTAGATCCCCTCTTAAGGGACACATGATCCTAGATCCCCTGTTAAAGGACAAAGATATTTTTCCTATACTTAACACATATGTAAGGGTGTGGGGTACATTTGGGAAAATGGATACCTAAAAATGTATTATCCACTTGGCAAAAGAGCATACTCTCTATTCTTTTAAACTTAACATTTAAATTTCCAAGAAGTAACCTCTTGGTCTCACCTCCAAGGATGAGGTCAAGGGCCCACATTCACCTATCCACATCCTGGATGGTTTTGCAGTCAGACCATAAATGTAGTGGCATAGAAGAATGAAAAGTATCCAATCCATTGCCTTCACTTTACAACCAGGGGATGGTTTTTACTCACTTTTACTTCCATTCTAGTTAGCTACTTCACTTATTTGAGCATTTTCTCCTCATAAGACATAATTTGTATTCTACCTTAGTACCTAAAGCATGGAAAGATTTGAGTGTTACTTCACACAACAATGAAAGAAACAGGTCCATACTGTTCTACTCCCTTTGAACAAAGCATGATTGGAATAAAGACAGGTCAAGACTTTAAATCCAACATGGCCACAAAATGACAGTAAGGAAAAGTATTTGCAACTGAAAATGTAATGTCTCTCCCTCAAATGAGGAGCACTTTCAAAAAGCTGAGATCATTTACTTCTTATTGAGGGAGAATGGGAAAATCATAGGCCATAAAGCCTAGAAGTTATGCCACAGAGAATTGAATTTAAAATTATACTACACACATATTTGCATTATAAGAGTATTAAATATTGGTATGAATTCAAAAATTTGATAAAGCAAATGAAAAAAGGATTAAACTCTATGAATGATCATGGAATTTCCTTCAACTAAATATTTTATAAGGAAATATAATTAAAGTATAGATTATAACTTCTCTGAAAATGAAGATAGTAAAGATGAAGGAACCGTAAAAAAATTCAAATATTTGAAGCTAGAAATGCATTAAGAAAGTAAAAACCTGAACAGCATATATTGCATCCTTCAATGACCAATGGGAAAGAAAAAAAGCTGGCTCCAAAATTGTACAACATAGTAATCTATATAATAAAAACAGTTTTGACAAATGTTTTTCCATTTTTTATTCAAAAATGCAAAAAAGGAAAGGTAAAAATCACCATTGTATACTTTTAAGACAAATGT
This sequence comes from Neofelis nebulosa, assembly GCF_028018385.1. NCBI lineage: Eukaryota > Metazoa > Chordata > Mammalia > Carnivora > Felidae > Neofelis > Neofelis nebulosa. Next base: position 40,857,744 of record NC_080784.1, read on the forward strand.
CACCAAATGCTGTCACCAAATGGTGACATTTGTTTTAAAAGTATATAAAGTAAAGGGGCACCTGGGTGGCTCAGTCAATTAAGCATTGGACTCCAGATTTCAGCTCAGGTCATGATCCCAGGGGATCATCCCTGGACCATGATCCACAGGTCATAGGATCCAGCCCTGTGTCAGGCTCCAATCTGACCACGGAACCTGCTTGGGATTCTCTCTGACCCTCCCCCACTCGCGTGTACGGGAGCATGCTCTCTCTCTCTCTCAAAAAATAAAATGAAATTACATTAAATCATTTTAAAGTATATAAACTAAGAAATGACTTCATTTCTTCCTCCATTTCTTCAATCCCCCCCCCTCACCTGTCAAGCCACCTCAGATGCAGTTTGAGGGCAGATGCTCCTCAGCCTGTCTCTGCATTCATAGAGCCTAAGCTCAGACACACACACACACACACACACACACACACACACACACACTTTTACAAAAATAGGCAAACATTACACATATGACTCTTCTATTTTCTTCCTTTCCAAATATATTTTAGAATTTAAAAACTAAAAAAAGTAACAAGTTGAATCGTTTTTAAGTAATATAAAAAAAGAATTCTTAAGTAATTGATCAATTACTTCATAACTCAAATCCAAAGATTCTTAGCTGTATATTTCTAAACTGTTCATCTATTTTAATTTTTTTTATTTTTTTAATGCTTATTTATTTTTGAGAGAGAGAGTGACAGAGTGTGAGTGGGAGAAGGGCAGATAGAGGGAGACACAAAATCCGAAGCAGGTTCTAGGTTCTAAGCTGTCGGCACAGAGCCTCATGTGGGACTCGAACCCATGAACCACGAGATCATGACCTGAGTCGAAGTCAGACACTTAACCAACTGAGCCACCCAGGTACCCCTAAACTGTTCATCTATTTTAAATGAAAAAATGATATAAATCACATAGGGTTAGGAATACACACTTGCTAAACTGCTGAGATAGTATGAAAAATAATTTATGAATTCCCAGTGATTATGGTTTGGATTCTTCCCCTAAAGTTTTTAAAAACCTGTTGTAAATGACTATGGGCCCTGAAATACATTCTACAGAAAGCAATGGACAGAAATAGCATTAATATCAGAATACTGACTGCACATATGTGGTATCAACCATATTGATGACATTCTGAAGATCATCACAAGTTCTCTGATACAGCAAGCTTCTTAGAGCCAGACACATGGATTATACTCAAAAGCATTTGAGTAACTTGCTATATGGCTTTGAGAAAATAAGTTAGCCATTTAAAATCTACTTCCACCCCCCAGCACTAGTTTAAGTCAATCTGCAAATTGACGCACTAGTCCAATCCAGTGGTTTTGCAACCACGGTGTTAAAACAAACAAAAACAAACAAAAAACCTATGTTCCTCGAAGCAAACAATTTTCTCTTTGATTTTATGCATCCTCAATAAATTACATTATGAGATAAAAATATCAAATATCAAAAGCATATGGTTAGTCTTCTATTTATCAAACTGAATAAAAATTGTAAGCCTTTTCTTTCCAAACCTGCACATAATGTTAGAGACTATCCAAAGGCTCCTTGGGAGACTGAAAGAAGAGCTTGTTATTCGAGCATAAATACTTTCCGTGTGCTGCCTAAATCTACCTTTTAGCTTCATTTCCAACCTCCTCACCTGCATGTTCCCTGCAGTCCTGCCCAGGAACAATTGATAATTCTCCCAATGCCTTCTTCCCATCCATCTTTGACTTTGCTACCGCCACCTGGAATTCTCTATTTCCCCATGTCTACAAGCTTCCACCTAACAAAGCTCATCATTCAGGGCCCATCACAATGTCCCCTACTCCATGCACATTCACCTGTCCCCAGATCACATGTAATCTCTCCCTCCTTTAAGCCCCCAATAATATGCACTGTCTATATACTTAGTTATAATCCCACCTCTACCAGCTCACAGACTATTTTCAGCTGACCCCTACAATTCCCTCAGTGCCTTTTGCAGTACCTTATAAATAGTAGAATCTCAATAAACATTTACTGAATCAAATAATCTGTGACATAATATCCTGCTTACTAAAATTCAATCTGAATTCCCTGAATAAAAATTGTACGGTTTTCACAGCAAAAGCTTACTGCAGCCAAGTTACATTCTGAACAGTTCACCTTAGTTTATTAGCTTTTCAATTATTAATAACAAAATGTCATTAAATATATATGTGCATACATATATAATGCCCTCTCTGGCACTTGAATCACTGTCCCTATATCATTCTCATGCCATCTCTGAAGGGTCACAAACAACATTTATTTCATATGTGGGAGACCAAGGACCAGCCAACAAGTATGTGACGTCAGCTTAGAGACTAGAACTGTCTATGCACTGTTGAAGAAGAGAAAAGTAGAAAATAGAAGCCTTTTTCTCAAGCAGCTTGTCATTTACTTGCAGAAAAAAAAATAACATACGAGACAAGTGGAGCATATGTGTGTTTAAAGTATTTCTATGGTTTCTGTCTTAAAATAAATTCCACTTGGCTCCCAGCAATGGTGGCTCTGGCCTCTTGGGTTAACATCCACTGCAAACAGGGCTCCGAAGGCCAGCTGTGAGGGCCACGAATGAGGTATGGCAAGCCGGGCTCCTCCAGCACTGTGCTTGGAACACTCTGTAAGTACCATGGGAATTCAAGGGAGGATAAGGCCAGAGTCATCACAGAAGGCCATAAAGAGAGCAGACCTTTGAAGAAAATGGTGACCAGGAAAAATACAGACCAGGAAGGAGAAAGGATGAAGACGTGAAGGCGGCCTTGAGTGTGGGGTAAGACACGGAAAGTGTGAACAGGGAAGATTCAAAATCCAGTCCACAGTCCAGCACAAACCCAGACCAGCACCCATAGGCACTGCAATCCATGCAGACAATGCTCTCGGCAATGCAAGGCCTGGTTCTGCTTTCCTCTGTTGCCCATTCAGTCCTCTCCCCCAGATAAACAAGCAATGTCTATGTGAGGAATTCAAACTCAACAGTATCTTTCTTAAGTTTCTTTTCCCTTTAACTATAGAGGTAATCCATGTTAATCAGAGAAAATATGAAAAATTGAGAAAAGAAAAAGGAAAAAATGAATAACCATCATAAATAACCCTTCCACATTGCCTTCCACATTTATTCAACAATGATAGTATTTATTAGGATCTATCATGTGCTGTTCTACGGACACATTGGTGAATAAAATAGACCAAAAGAATCCCTGCCTTCCTACAACTTCCATTCTGGCAAACAGAAAACTGACATGCAATAATATGAACAATTAAACTGTAGACTATGTTAGCAGGTGGTAAAGAAAGGGGAGGAGCAGAGCAGGGTAAGGGCATAAGGAGTGCGTGTGGGGGCGGGGATGGCTGCAATTTCGGTATGGTTATCCAGGTGGGCCAGATTGAGAATGTAGCATTATTGAATTGAGACCATACTTTTTTACAGGCTCTTTCTTCCACTTATTAAATGGTATTTCCCCATGCCATTAAATATTCTTTTGCAATATGATTTTTAATGACTGAAGAAAAATCTATCTCATGAATGTACCATAATTAATTTCATCAGTCTGCTCTATGGAACAATTAAAATTTCTTCCTTTTTTTGTTTTTTTTTTAATATCATTAATAATGCTTTGATTTTCTCAAGAGAAATGTAAAGAAACGGGATTACATAGAATTTAGTACAAACAATGTTAAGGTTCGTGGTATACTTTAAATGCACAGGGCAGCAGTATCTTGGAAGCCAGGTGCTCAAACTCGTCCCTCTCTGTCAAGGTTCCTTCCACCCATACCTGACAACCTTTTCATCAGACTCACAGGAAGTGCTCTGGCTTCCCCATCTCTCCCTTGTGTATCAGAGAGGAACTCTTCCCTAGACACCTACCTAGCACAGTGACTGGTATAGAGCAGAACATGTGATAAATATCTACTGGATTAATAAATTAACCAAAAAAAATGAATGAGTAGTCAAAAAACTCTCAGGCCAAGAAAATGCTAGAAATTTTTCCTCCCACTAAGGCTTCCTTCCGCCAAGAGGAGTAAGTCATGTTTAGACATATTCAACATCTTCTTAACAGGACTGCAACATATTTCTTTTAATGCCTTTAGGATGTTGGGAACTGCCATATGTCCTAGACAACTAGAGAATACTGTTAAATATCTAAATTAAATGCTAAATTGCATACAGAGACTATGCAAAACACATTTCCATTAATTTCCCTCTTTCTAGTTACTTAAAGATGACAAATATATAATACCTTACCCTTGAAACATAAATGAGAAATGTATCTTTTAATATTTCATAAACCAATATTCATCCTAAATTCCAACCACAGCATTACAACTACTCTCATCAAAACAAAACAAAACATTTATACTATCACATACAGAAAGAGGAAAAAGCCTTAAAACGATGTGCATAAAACTTGACAAACAAGAAAATACTGCACTTGAAAAAACACAAAGAGAAGAAAAGGACACATCCGTTATTTACCACCTAAGCTGATTCATTACAGGACCATCTACTGAGCAATACTTCCATTGTTGAGACACTGAGAGTCTAAGCTGTAAGCTGTTAGAATAACAGCTTCAAAATCCTCCTTCCTAACGCCCACTTTTAGAAGTTAGAAATCCAGAAAGCCATCTCAAAAGATGTCCTAATTTATAATGCAGCCTTAGAAAGAACAAGAGGCAGATGTCCTCATACTCACCAACAGTGAGAACACACACCCTGGAGTGATAACTGTCCTTTAGGTGAACCCACATGGTCATTGCACTAAAAATGGACTTGGATGCAAAAAACAAAAGTGATACGGATTTCAATGTGTTCCCTGAGTTTCTGGGTTCAATATTAGAGCTACATAAATACTGCTTCCTCAGAACCAACCTGCCTATGCCTCAGACGTGCTGCAAATAGAGAAGGTAAGGATTCAAGCCACAGAAAATGACTGTTTAAAGTCGCTCACATTCAGGACTGAACAGCTGCATGACAGCTCTTCACTCTGTCATTCATGATCATGGGACCTGGTCGTGGCAGAACAAGACAGTTGAGATAATGCAACCAAAGTGGCTATGTACAATGTGGTCCATGCTCGTTTCCACACTGCTGTGTCCCACTCCTGTCAGCCTTTAAGATGCACCTTGAGGGGCGTCTGGGTAGCTCGGTCAGTTGAGCATCCTACTCTTGATTTCAGTTCAGGTCATGATTTCACGGTTCATGAGATTGAGCCCCACATCAGGCTTTGTGCTGCCAGTGCATAGCCTGCTTGGGATTCTCTCTCACTCTCTCTCTCTCTCTGCCCCTTCCCCACTCACACGCTCTCTCTGTCTCTCTCAAAATATATAAATAAACTTTTTTTAAAAAGATGCAATATGTGATACAAGAGTGAAAGCTCAATATTTCCATCTTTGATTCCCATAGTTATCCTTAAAAAAAATAGCCCAGTGGGGACCAAGAACCCAACCCAAGTATATAAGAGTTAGAAATTATTCATCTGCTTCTACCAGGGCACTAATGTTCTGTACGCCAAATGTGGGCTCATGGATGCCAATATCTTAGAACACTACCATAACAATTCTGCAATCTTCTTTTCATACAATGTTTTTGAAAAATATTGGAGAGTAACTCTACCAAATTCCTTTTTATGAAAAAGTACTTCAATTATATTGTGTATCTTTTCATTTGTTTCATTCAACAAATATTTGCTGACTGCCTATCATGTGCTAGGCACTGCTCTAGGCACCTAAGATACAATACTGAAAAAATACATTACAAAGAACTTGTCATCAAAGAGCTTATGCTAATGAGAAGAGACACAAACAGATAACATGTCAGCTTTGATGAGAGCTATGGCTAATGCAGGGTAAGAGGGGACAGAGAGTCATGGGCAAAGACTCTCTGAGGAAGTGATATTTGAACAGAGATTAGAAGGTGAGGGAAAGAGAGAGAGCCCTGCAGATATCAGGGGAGGAAGATTCCAGGTGAGGGATAGCAAGTACAAAGGCACTGAGGTAGGAGTACAATAAGGGGTTGAAGAACAGCTAGGAGCTATGTGACTAAAGCCCGATGAGTAAGGAGAGCAATAGGAAAAAGCAGGAATGGAGGATGGTTAAAAGTTACCTAGACCTGAAAAGTCACTGAGAACTTTAGCTTTTATACACAGTGAGATAAATAGTCATCTATAGGGGAGAGAGAGTTGAACAAAGCCTAACATACTCTGACTTACTACAGGGTGAAGAAAAGACGGGGGCCAAAGTATGGAAGCAAGGAGAGCAATTATGAGGCTCTTACAGTTATGTAGGTAAGAGATGATAATACGGAAATGGTAAGAAGTTGTATGATTCTAGATATAATTTGAAAAATGCTGTCAAGATTAACTAAGGGTTTGGATGTGGTGTATGAGCAATGGAGAGGAGCCATGAACAGCCCCAGGTATCTGGCCTGAGCAACTGAAGGATGATGGTCCCTTGTTGGGTGGAGAAGGCTATGGAGAAAGAGGGAGGGAGGGAGATTGAGGATTCAGCCTTAGACTCATTAAGTTTAGATGCCTGTTTCACATCCAGAAGAAGTAGAGCTCAGAGAAGATGTGCATGCAGGAGGCTTACTTGGATGTTGCCAATACGGCATTTAAAATCATGGAACTGTCATGGTGATGAACACCCACGACAGTCATCCTCCCTCTGATCACAACTAGAAACTCTAGGCAAACACAAAAAGGAGCTACCTGGAACTATGAAAAGGAAACAAAAGCAGTCAGACTGTGGCTTTATTAATTAAAACATACTGACATAAAGACAGACATATAGACCAAGGGAACAGAATAAAGATACCTGAAATAAATCCTCTATATATGGTTAAATGATTCTTGACAAGGGTGCCAAAGTCATTCAATGGGGAAAGGACAGTCTTATCAACAAATTGTGGGGGGAAACTGGATATCCACATGCAAAAAAAGAAGTTGGACCCTTACCTATCACCTTATATAAAAATTAATTCAGAAAATGGAACAAAGACATAAATGTAAGACCTAACACTATAAAACCCTTAGAATAAAACATAAAGCAAGAGCTTCATAACATCAGATTCAGCAATTATTTCTTGAATATGATACCAAAGGCACAATCAACAAAAGAAAAAATAGTCAAATTGGACCTCATGAAAATTCTAAAATTTTGTGCATCAAATGACAATATCAACAGAGTTAAAAGGCAACCCACACAATAGAAGAAAGTATTTTCAAATCATATATCTGATAAAGAATTAATATCCAGAATGTGTAGTAAACTTCTAAAATTAAGCAACAAAAAAAGCCATCCCAATTAAAAAACAAAGGATTTGAATAGATAATTTCTCCAAAGGAGACATACAAATGGCTTATAACCTCATGAAAAGATTAATATCACCGATCATTAGGGAAATGCAAACCAAAACTACAATGAGATACCACCTCACATCCATTAGGATGGCTACTGGCAAAAACACAAAAACAAAACAGAAACTGACAAGTGTTGGTGAGGATATGGAGAAACTGGAACCCTTGGGCACAGTTAGTGGGAATGTAAAATGGTACAGCTGCTATGAAAAACAGTATGTCAGCTCCTCAAAAATCAAAAATAGAATTACCATATGACACAGCAATTCTACTGCTAGGTATATACCCAAAATAATTGCAATCAGGGTGTCAACGAGATATTTGTACACCCATGTTCACAGCAGCCTTATTCACAATAGCTAAAATGTGGAAGCAACCCAAGCATCTGTCGACAGATGGATGAAAAAAGCAAAACAAAGCATTACATACAATGAAATATTATTCAAGCTCAAAAAGGAAGGAAATTCTGACACATGCTACAACATGGATGAAACTTGAAGACCTTCTGGTAAGTGAAATAAGTCAGTCACAAAAAAGATACTGTATGATTCCACTTATATGACATACCGGAGTGGTCAAAATCATAGAGGCAGAAATTAGAATAGTGATTTCAAGGAACCGGAGGGAAGAAAGCGGGGAGAGTCATTGTTTAATGGATACAGAGCTCCAGTTTTATAAGAATAAAGAGCTCCAGAGATGGATGGTGGTGATGGCGGCACAATATTATGAATGTATTTAATACACTGAACCGTATACTTAAAATGGTCAAGATGGTAAATTTTATGTGTATCTTACCACAAGAAAATAAAATTTTTGGAAAAAAAAAAAAAGCAAGCAGATTTCAGAAAGGAGTCAAAGTTGGAAAAGTGGGGCACCTGGGTGTCTCCGTCGGTTAAGCATCTAACTCTTCATTTCAGCTCAGGTAATGATCTTGTGGTTTGTAAGTTCAAGCCCCACACTGGGCTCTGTACTGATAGTGCAGAGCCTGCTTGAGATTTTCTCTTCCTCTCTCTCTGCCCCTCCCCTGCTTGTGTTCTGTCTCTCTCAGAATATATAAATAAATAAACATTAAAATATATATATCTTGAAAAGTTGGAAAAGTTTTCCTTTCCCTCCCCAACCTCACCCTTCCCCATCTTCTTCCCCAAACCTCTCGCTCAGTCTATCTTTCTCATTCTTTTCTTTTGAGGCCTTGCCCGGAGGATGGGCCCCAGTCACACAGGTCCACAATCACACAAACCTCACAAAGAAACCCTGCCTGTCTGGTTCCCATGAGCCAAAAAGTGTTAAGTGATACCACAGAGAGGAGACAGCTAGAGAAAGGGATCCCCCAATTCTGTGTGTGAGCCCACTCAAATCTCAGGGTTACCCCTGAGTTGCACACTTGCAGGACAGACCCAACACAGAAAGCAGAGGCTTTGGAGGATGGAACTACATGGGAACCACAACTCAGACAGAGTGGGGTAGAACTAATGGCCTAAACCTAGTCATGTTGACTGCCTACCCCAAAAAATAAATAAATAAACTTCTCCAGGATTACCAAAGGACCCAGAGTTTACACAGTGTTCAGGACAATGCAAAATGACTCAATGTACAAGGAACTAAGGAAATGTGACCGATTCCCTAGGAAAAAGACAATCAACAGATGCTGACCCCAAAATCACCCAAATGTTAGAATTATCAAGTAAAGGTTTTATGATGGCTATTATGGCTATGTTCCATGAGGCAAATTATCTTACAATCAGTAGAAAGCGGGGTGTTCCCAGCAGAGAAACAGAAACCATAAAAAAGAACCCAATGGATAGAATTAAAAACTATAAGCAGGTTCAAGAGTACATTTTTTTAAGTTGGAAGATACTTCCATGTGCTGATGGGGCTAATCTAGGGGGGAGGGAGAATTAAGGATGCGGGGAGTGAGATCAACTTTAGCGCAAGGTCCTTGAATAAGTGGGAGGGCCCAGAATCTGGTGCGGGAAGAAAGGCAGGCCTTGGACAGACACGCACATGAGAGCATGGGGTACTTTAGCAGGAAGGAAATCAGAGTCTAGAAGCACAGATGTGGTGGGTGTCTAGTTTCAGCAGGGAAAGGATATATTGACTTCAGTGTCTTTTCTTTTTTCAAAGTGTTTTTACTTTATCAGTGAAACAAGAAGCAAGGTCACCAGTCAATTTTAAGGAAGGGTGAGGAGATGGTGGAGGTTTGAGGAGAAAAGAAAAGGTGTGGAAAATTCATTTTGAAGAGTGAGTATGTGGACTAGGGAAAGGTGCAGAAATTCTGCAGGGCTATAGGATCCCTTTTAGATAAGGTTAAAAGTCACAGACAACTGGAATTTCCAAATGGCCCCAAAAACATGAAATCCTACTAAATGCTACTCAGCCACATTATCAACACAAGTCATTTCCTCAGGGACTTAAATGTTAACACCCGACACAGGCAAAGGGCTGACGGGAAGTATAAAGAGGTCTCTGTATATTTGCTCTGTGGCACATACACCACCTCAGACTGGATGGTGGGAATTAGTATGAAATACTGAAACGGAGCAAACAGACAAAGGTCAGGAGAGGGAGAGGGAAACTCCAGACTGGGAGTTCTTCAAATAACCACGGACAAAATATAAAAACAATTCCAGGAGAAGCCACAAAAAAGGGTAGCTCAACTTGAAAAAGTTTTGTCACATTTTGTCCTCATAGTTGAGCAGTTACTGATGGTGTTTGACATAATGTAAATCAGGCACCCAACAGAAAAGGTAGATAGGCTTCAGGAATATCCCTATGTCCCCAGCTTATTAAGAAAAGAAGGTCCAAGATAAACGGTGCACACAGAAAGGTCAAGAGAAAAGCCATAACTGAAAGGACTCTGAGGCAGCAGAGAGGAATCAAATGTATGGAATGTAACAAATCAAAAATCTTAAACACATAAATAAAGAAAGAAATTCTGTACCTCTTGACCCATGAAGGAGGGTTCTTCAGAATATGAAGTAGGTTTTGCTGAATAGGAAATATCTTCAAATGAAAGAGGAGGTGCCAGAAAGCACAAAGAAACCTGTCAAGAAGTGGACAGGAAGAGTGACAGCAGGGACAGGGAATCCCTGGTTACAGTGACAACCATGACAATAAGAACAGAAAGCACACCATCAATGAGCAACCAGTGACTCCAGGCAGGTGCCATGCGAGATGATTTCCCTATTTCTCACCATGTCATCCTGATAGATCATGACCCCTATTTTATAGGTGAGGAAATCAGTTGTGCAATTGATACTATAGAAAACAAATTTCAAAGTTCTGTAAAATAGTAGTAACTATTCTCTGTACTAGAATCCTTGAAGATAAAGAAATTCAAGACTGCAACAAAGCCATAAAAAATTCCAACAATTTAACTCTACTTGCAGATCAGTCTCATTTTAAAGTATGGATGGGGCGCCTGGGTGGCTCAGTCAGTTGAGTGTCTGGCTCTTGCTTTCAGCTCAGGTCAATGATCCTCAGGGCTATGGGATGAAGCTGCAAGTCAGACTCTGTGCTGAGCGTGGAGCCTGCTTGAGATTCTCTCTCTCCCTCTGCCCCTCCTCCCAGCTTATGTGTGTGTGTGCTTGCGCTCTCTGAAAGGAAGGAAGGAAGGAAGGAAGGAAGGAAGGAAGGAAGGAAGGAAGGAAGGAAGGAAGGAAAAGGAAGGAAGAGGAAGGAAGAGGAAGGAAGAGGAAGGAAGGAAGAGGAAAGAAAGAAGGAAGAGGAAGGAAGGAAGGGAGGGAGGGAGGGAGGGAGGGAGGGAGGGAGGGAGGGAGGGGAAAGAAGGGAGGGAAAGGAAGGAAGGGAAAGGAAGGGAGGAAAAGGAAGGAAGGAAGGAAGGAAGGAAGGAAGGAAGGAAGGAAGGAAGGAGAAGGAAAGAAGGAAGAGGAAGGAAGGAAGGAAGGAAGGAAGGAAGGAAGGAAGGAAGGAAGGAGAAGGAAAGAAGGAAGAGGAAGGAAGGAAGGAAGGAAGGAAGGAAGGAAGGAAGGAAGGAAGGAAAGGAAGGGAGGGAAAGGAAGGAAGGGAGAGGAAGGAAGGAAGGAAGGAAGGAAGGAAGGAAGGAAGGAAGGAAGGAAGGAAGGAAGGAAAGGGAGGGAGGGAGGGAGGGACGAATGGACAGAGAGAGACACTGTTTGAGAATGTTGATCAAGTGACCCTGGTAGCTGCCTTTAAACTCTGAAAAGCTATGATTCTTGCTGTTTCTCTTCAAATATCTTCTCCTTTTAAACTGGTCACATGCATGAAATCTAACAAGTACCCACAGTGCTGAGACCCCCTCCATCTTTTTCAAAGACTCCTGGGTGCACAGGTGGAGTCCAGCAGCATCCACCACGGTCCCAGACTGTCATGCTCCCCCTCACACCTCATAAGCAGTCTGTCCCCAAACAGATGCAGGTGCTCAAATCCTCTGCTAACCAAAATGACACTTAAACATCCTGACAGTAATAACAGAGGGCAGCAAGGTGGGATCAGAGGCCTGGTTCCAGACAAGGCTTTGTGTTCAGCTTTATACAAATCACTTCACATTCTCTGATCACAGTTTCCTCACCTGTAAAAATGAGGGAGATGGACTAAAATCACAGACCTTCAGAGCTTCAAGGGGCCCCATACATCAGGTTACGTGTGATTGAATTCATTTACTGATGTACACAGAGCACTTTTCATATCCAAAATTCTAAAACTAACAGCCACAATGACAAGCAAGTTTTGTTCTGAAAGTTCACTTGTAAATCAGTTATTTAAAACCGGGAATGTATTTCTCCACAGAAATAATGTTATTAGAGACTGTTAGGTTTCCATGTCAACCCACAAATGCCTATTAATTTGTAACGGACCTGAATATGGTACTACTATAATAACATCACAGCTTGCTGGGATGCAAGGGAAGTATCTCCCACCTCCCCATCAAGTCCTCATGACCTTGACCAACCCAGTGCCACCAAGCATCAGGAAGAAGAAAATTCTCAGGCAAAAAATGGAACAGAAAAGGAGAATGGAAACAAAGTGGAGAGACAGGTGTTGGATGAGTGTGGGTGGCTGAGGCAAAGCATGAAGACCAGAAGAGCACATGTGTAAGAACAGAGTAAGGGGAGACAGCAGCGAGAGAGAGGCCTTGACCCCCGTTCCTTCCCAGCCCCACTACTGGCTCCTTCCGTAACAGTGGACCCCTGTTACCACCAGCAGATGCAGGGGCTCAAATCCTCTGCTAATCAAAATGGCACCAAAGCCACATTGTAAGGAGGAGCTGGGGGTTGAGGGATGGGGAAGGAGAGGGGTCTAAGACATGGGTAGGACATGTCCACTGCGTCTACATCAGATGAGTAGTGAATCTCATCACGTACTGACCACAAACCAGAAGTAATCAAAGAGTATTTCTAAGATCACAGTTTGGCACATCCGAGGGCCCTCGTGCTTGGGGTACCTGACTTCACCCGTTAGAGGACCCCACCGACCCTGAGGTTCCATGCTCCCACCTGCTGCTCCATCCACTCTTCCCACATCTACCCCCACCCTGTGAATCTTAGGCTGGGCCCATAACCTGAGCACCATGCTTAGAGGACCTCACACCTCCTCCTCCAGTCCTGCCACTTCCATGGGGCAAGGAGTTCACAGAGCCCCTAAGATGCACCTACCCAGTCTCCATGTCATCACAGGTCCTGGGACCTGCTTCTGCACCTGCCTGGGTCCATTCTCTCAAAGAAACCCCACTACACAGCCTGCACAAGGGAGGCTGTTTGCAGGAGGTGTAGACAGACCAGAGGGCTGAGACCAGGGGTGTCTACATGTACCCCATGGAGATTTTGCACAAGAAACTTGAGGAGTATAAGAATTCCACATTTGAATCTGGCTGTCCAGGTTATTATGAAGGTATATTTATCAAGAGAGGAGGACAGAACCTGTTTTAAAGATAGGTTGACTTAAAACTTTGAAACATTTGTTTAAACTCATGGTACATGCTGGGGCACCTGGGTGGCTCAGTCAGTTAGGCGTCCAACTTTGGCTCAGGTCATGATCTTGCAATTTGTGAGTTTGAGCCCCACGTCAGGCTCTGTGCTGACAGCTTAGAGCTTGGAGCCTGCTTTGGATTCTGTGTCCCCCTCTCTCTCTGCTCCTCCCCTGCTTTCACGCGTGCTCTATCTCTGTCAAAAATAAATATTACCAAAAAAAAGTATTGAACTCATGGTACATGAGCCTTCATTTATACTCCTGCCTCAGGCCCAACAAATGTCAACGGTGGGGCTGTCCCTCCTCTCTCTGCTTCCAGCACCAGGCGATGTGCTGCAAAGGTCTAAGCAGAATGTCTGCTAATGAGTTGGCAAGATAACTTATTTCCCTTCCTAGGGGCTCTTCTTAATTAGAAATAAAATAATTCCCAGCACTCCCCCCAACAGAAGGTTCCCTAAATTCAGTCCCACTGGGGCTCTCCCCTCTGCCACACACCTTCACACAGAAGATCACAAAGAGAACCCTGTCATGGCCACACCCCTGGAACTTGTGGTCTTTCCCCTCTGGTTCTCCCAGGGTAAAACACTAAGTCACTTTAGAGTATAAGCCCACAAGTTATGTTGCTTCAATGTGGAACAATGTTCAAGCAAAATCAGCCTAGACCACAAGTAAGTCCCAGATACAGGTCTCAGGTTACTCACCCTCTGAGCCACACCATAGCCTGAGAGAGGCTGCTGATTCTGGGAGGAACCTGTCTGCCCACATTTGAGGTCTGGTTCTAAGCAGACTTTCCAGTGAGCACAGATAAGGGATCACACAGTCCCATTCTGCGTTCGGAAACAGGGTGCTGCAGCCAGGGGCCCCCAGAATCCAACAGCAGATCACCATCAGCAAACATGAAAACATTTAGGAAATCCCTATTAGCTGTGTTTATCTACCGGTAGTTTAGTACGGTGTCCTTTATACAGTGAAGAGCAGGTAGAACGGGTTCACCCTGAACACAGCATCCCTTTGAACAGCCTCGGGAGAACTGATTTACCATCATCAGACAGGACAGACAGGGTAACAGAGAAGGAGCTGTGTACTATCACAGGGCCATCATCAAGTTAAATGTTGGATCAGGATATGTGATTTGATCTGTGCTGTAGCCAAATCTGTGCTACATGATTTACACATTGTCAGGCTTTCGATGATTTATAATAAATTCTACAAGTTCTGTGGGTCTTAACCTTTATCCTACTTTGCTCAATCACAATTATTATAATCAGTAATCCTGCCTGATTAGGTCACCATGCCCTGGATACCTCACAAGGCCCAGAGGCTAGTCATTACAGCATTTGAGTCATCAGAAACCACTCTAAAAATGGTTTTCAAAAAGTGGAAACAAGATAAAAATTTTTTACAATACAAAAATTATTAGAATTCCAAAGAGTTTGGTAAGGTGTCACATTCCTTTTTAAAAAGCCTTTCTGCATACTAACAACAGCCAGTTAGAAAATTTGTGGGAGAGGGATATAAGATCCCTTTCACAACAAAAATTGACTACCTAGACCTGAACATTAAAAGTTTGCCAAGAAGACAAAAAAAAGGGTGGGACCAATAACATAAAAGGAAAATGGAATAAAGAGATATATCACATTTCTGGAAACCATAATTTAATATTAATTATTAAATTAATCTTTTTAATGATTATTTATTTATTTTGAGAGAGAGATAGTGAGCATGCACGTGTGAGGGAGGGGCAGAGAGAGAGGGAGAGAGAGAATCTGCACTGTCAGCATAGAGCCCAACTCAGGACTTGATCTCATGAACCGAGAGATAATTACCTGAGCCAAAATGAAGAGTCGGACACTTAACCAACTGAGCCACCCAGGTGCCCTGTTATATTATATAGATTTTAAGTCTTTAGAAATTAATCTAAAATGTGTACTAATAAAATCAAATCCCAACAAAATTTTTTTCTTGAGCTTGGCAAAAGGGTTCTAACTATCACCTAGAATAATAACTACATAAGAAGAGATAAGAAATTTTTTAAAAAGAAAAGCTATTGAGGGAACAGGGCAAGACCTCATTCTCTCAAATATAAAAATATATACTAAAGTCCAATGATTAAGTGAGTAATGGCCCAGCAATAAATAAGCCTATCAGTGCAACAGAACAGAAAATCCAGACATGGATCCAAGTATAAATAATAACTTAACATATCATAAAACTGGCATCTCAAATCAAAGAGACAAGGTGGATTAGTTAACAAATGGTATTGAAGCCACTGGTTAAAATTTGAGAAAAAAATTACTAGATCCCTACTCCAAAACATTCACCAAATTAAACTGTAGATCTAAAAAAGACAAAACATGAAACTATAAAATTATGAGACTACCAGCAAATATTTATATTCTCCTGGAGTGGGACAGGAATTATTTCACTCTTGCTGAGATGACTGCGGGTCTACCTGGGATTGCAGCTCAGAAAACATGAGTCCTCCCCTCTCCAAACCTCCCCCAGATCCAGGGTCTCCCACTTGGCCTGGGAAGCCAATGAACCTTAAGCAGCAGGCCCCTGGCAGGTAGAGTGTGCTGGGCGCAGGAAGAGCCAGGTTCCTGGCTTCCAATGAGGAAGGCTTTTTAGGTACGCTTTTTTGATCAAGTGCCGAAAGAGAGCTCAGAAGGAAAAAAGGGTCCTGAATCTCCAAAACTTCAGTGACTTGTTATTATTGTTTTTCTCGTTCTAAGTAAATATTCACTTTTGTATCTAATCCTGTATTCAAAATTTATATTCTTTGTTTTTAAGTTTATTTATTTATTTTGAGAGAGAGAGAGAGAGAGAGAGAGAGAGCTTGAGCAGGGGAGGGGCAGAGAGAGAGGGAGGGAAAGAATCCCAAGGAGGCTCCATGCTGTCAGTGCAGAGCCTGACCCTGGGCTTGAACTTACAAACCGCAAGATCATGACCTGAGCCCAGGTCAGGTTAAGCCCAGCTTAACCCTGAGCTATGCAGGTGCCCCCTATATTCTTTTTCTTAAAAGAAACCCAAATGGCCTAAGCATCAGGCCCCACAAAATCTGAATCTATCCTTGCTTCCACACTTTGTACTGTAGCAAGCACTCACGCATTTTCCACAAGCCACCTTGCTGCACCATGAACACACTTAAGAGGAGGTGCTCAATACGCATTCACCAAATAACTATGCATCTACAACATGGATGCTTATAGTCACTGTTAAAAAGCTGCATGTTGGGAAGATTTGAGATCAGGTATGTGAAAATGCTAACAACAGAGTACCTAATACGTGGTAATAAAAATTTAACAGGAAGAAGGTTTGGAAAAATGTATATTAAGATGGTTATTTCTGGGTGGCAAGAAAATCAGAGGGTTTTCTTCTTTATTTCTTCTATTTGTTTGTATTTTTAATTTTTCCTTTACTTCTTTTTATTTGTGCTTTCTAATCTCTCAGCAATAAGCACACACACTTGAGAAAAAATGGAAAATAAAAAGCTATTTGGGGATGAGCCTAATTAGTATTAACTAGTTAAATTAGTATACTGTGGCTGTGTAAAAAGAGCAGTTTCAAAGTAACCTACCCAGTCTTGGGAGCTGACCTGTCATGCTGTCACGTGAGCAAGCTGCTGATGGAAGGACCTTCCCTCCTGCCCGCCCCCACACGTACTGGCCACTCCTTGACCATCCCCATTGCAGCGTGGAGGGCCTGCAATGGTCTCAAATAGAGAAGACAGATGGTGGGTGTTCAGCCTAGTAGCCCTTGATCTTTCCGGGTTACCAGACCAAGCATGAGCCACACGTCCAGGGGAACTCCAAGCAGGACTGTTTGTGGCCCCTGACACCAGCCAGAACTGTTCTTCCTCAAATGCTGAGATTTTCTGGATCTGGTAGGCGTGGCATTTCAAGGGAGGAAGTTTCATTACCAGGCTATGTATCAGAATGTATAGGAATAGGAAGCTGGGGAGTAGGAGGCCTGGGCTACAGTTCTAGATCTGCTAGTTAATGGCCAGCCATATGGCCTTAGGACAGAGGCGTCTGGCCAGCGCAAGTGCACTGGGGAAGGCAGCAACCCCAGAGAGACTCAGCATCAAACTAGCAGCCTCCCTGGGGAAACAACAGGACTGCAGCCACCACGGGCAATGCCTTGGGCAAATGGCCTAACTTCACTGGGGCTGTCAGATCACCTGCACAGCTTGGATAATAGCATCTACCTACACTCAGTCACAAAATAATGAGGTACGTGAACCATGCGATGACCCACAGAGGCAGAAAGTACCGTGAGGACTACCTTTAGCCACACACAGCAAAGGCAAGCGGACTAGCTCCTTTCTTCTGGCAAACCAGCCTTGGCTAATGGAGACTGGGGAACATCAGTGCTCTGCCTCATTCTCCCTCCAGAGGGAGGAGACAGAGGGCCAAAAAGAGAGTGTGAAACAAATGGCAACACAGGGGAAACCTGGGGGGTCTCCAGGCCAGCCAAGCCTCCTGATAGCAGGGATGAGATGAACACTTGCCAGCTCAGGACAGAATTAGAAAACCAGAAAAAGCTCAGTCTCACTTTACCCACAGGTGGGGCACTCCGGAGGGTAGAGGCAGCCCACGGGAGCATGGGGCGTCTGCCACAGACAGATCTACCGTCTTTACTCTCAGCGCTCCTCTCCTGGGATTCAAAGTCCCAGGGAGGAGTGTCCAGTTGGCTGTTCTAGGAGGCGTGCCTATGCCCAGCCAGAGCCAATGCCTGCCTCCCACCGACCCTACACACAGAACAGGAGTCCCCAAAATGGAAATGACAGCGAAAACCAAAACAAACGTGCTCTCTGGAATGTCCTAAATGTGGAAATACTGGCCACATAAAAGTCAAGCTCCTCCACAGATGAGTTTCTCACCACCTCTCCCTCACCACCAGGCAGGACAAAAGGAGGAATCTGGCCAGAGCAAGTGCGCTGGGGAAAGCAGCAACCCCAGAGAGACTCAGCATCAAACTAGCAGCCTCCCTGGGGGAATAATAGGACTGCAGCCATCGTGGCTGCAGGATTAGAGACAGGGCCCGTGGCCGCTGCCCTCTCCGTCTTCTCTGACTCCATGTCCAAATTGGTCACACGTGTCTACCTCTCACAGGTGGCACAGAAATTTCTGTTGGAGACAAAATCAAATACAACACAGAAGCACACGCCCTAAGAAATGCAAATACCAAAGATATGTTTTTTCAAATGCCATCTCTATTATTTAAATAGTGTTTATTGCTGAAGTTTGGATATATTCGTGGTATCCGGTCCTCTGTTTTCATTAAGAACTACAAAAATTTGCACAGTGCGGTATTTGTGACTTTTGCTCTACCAGAATGAAGTAGACATCACCGAGGCCTCAAAACCACCAATGAGTTTTTCTGCAGTTGGCATCCTAAACAACAAATTCCTCAGCAAAACATTTACGCATCCATTAAAACCCACACGTTTCCTCTACTGAGCAGAAAAACTTAGCAGATAAACATACTCGTGTCTCATCCTCTGTCCTCATTAGAAATTTTAGTTTACATTCTCGCCACTGTTATTCAACATAGTATTGGAAGTCTTAGCCTCTGCAATCAGACAACACAAAGAAATAAAAGGCATCCAAGTCAGCCAGGAGGAGGTCAAACTTTCACTCTTCGCAGATGACATGATACTCTATATGGAAAACCCTAAAGATTCCACCAAAAAACTGCCAGAACTGATTCATGAATTCAGCAAAGTTGCAGGATATAAAATCAATACACAACAATCGATTGCATTCCTATACACCAACAATGAAGCAACAGAAAGAGAAATCAAGGAATCGATCCCATTTACAGTTGCACAAAAAACCATAAAATACCTAGGAATAAATCTAACAAAGAGGTGAAAAATCTATATACTGAAAACTATAGAAAGCTTATGAAAGAAATTGAAGAAGCCACAAAAAAATGGAAAAAGATTCCATTTTTCCTGGATAGGAAGAACAAATATTGTTAAAATGTCGATACTATCCAAAGCAATCTACATATTCAATGCAATCCCTATCAAAGTAACACCAGCATTCTTCAAGAGCAGAACAAATCATTCTAAAATTTGTATGGAACCAGAAAAGACCCCTAATCTTTGACAAAGCAGGAAAGAATATCCAATGGAATAAAGACAGTCTCTTCAGCAAGTGGTGCTGGGAAAACTGGACAGCAACATGCAGAAGAATGAACCTGGACCACTTTCTTACACCATACACAAAAATAAACTCAAAAGGGATGAAAGACCTCAATGTAAGACAGGAAGCCATCAAAATCCTCGAGGAGAAAGCAGGCAAAAACCTCTCTGATCTTGCCAGCAGCAACTTCTTACTCAACATGTGTATCTCTGGAGGCAAGGGAAACAAAAGCAAAAATGAACTACTGGGACCTCATCAAAATAAAAAGTGTGCACAGCAAAGGAAACAATCAGCAAAATGAAAAGGCAACCGACAGAATGGGAGAAGATATTTACAAATGACATATCAGATAAAGGGTTAGTATCCAATATCTATAAAGACCTTATCAAACTCAACACCCAAAAAACAAAGAATACAGTGAAGAAATGGGCAAAAGACATGAATAGACACTTCTCCAAAAAAGACATCCAGATGGCCAACCAACACATGAAAAAATGCTCAATATCATTCATCATCAGGGAAATACAAATCAAAACCACAATGAGATACCACCATACACCTGTCAGAATGGCTAACATTAACAACTCAGGCAGCAACAGATGTTGGCGAGGATGCAGAGAAAGAGGATCTCGTTTGCATTGTTGGTGGGGAATGCAAGCTAGTGCAGCCACTCTGGAAAACAGTATGGAGGTTCCTCAAAAAACTAAAAATAGAACTACCCTACAACCCAGCAATTGCACTACTAGGCAGTTATCCAATGGATACAGGTATGCTGTTTCGAAGGGACACATGCACCACCATGTTTATAGCAGCATTGTCAACAATAGCCAAAGTATGGAAAGAGCCCAAATGTCCATCTATGGATGAATGGATAAAGAAGATGTGGTATATATATATACAATGGAGTATTACTCGGCAATCAAAAAGAATGAAATCTTGCCATTTGCAACTACGTGGATGAAACTGGAGGGTATTATGCTAAGTGAAATTAGTCAGAGAAAGACAAAAATCATATAACTTCACTCATATGGGGACTTTAAGAGACAAAAACAGATGAACATAAGGGAAAGGAAACAAAACTAATATAAAAACAGGAAGGGGACAAAACAGAAGAAACTCATAAATATGAAGAACAAACTGAGGGTTACTGGAGGGATTGTGGGAGGAGAGAGGGGCTAAATGGGTAAGGGGCATTAAGGAATCTACTCCTAAAATCATTGTTTCACTATATGCTAATTTGGATGTAAATTTTAAAAAACAAAAATAAAATTAATTTTAAAAAAGAAAGAAATTTTAGTTTAGAAAAGAGTGTAGTTGCTCTGGAAGGGATGCCTTACTAAAAAAAATGTTCTTTATGTGCATGTCACAACAATAAGCAAATGTACAGTGCTCTAGAGATGTGCAAATTATTAAAAAATGAAATTAAAGCTGAAATTCTTTTCATATAGCTGTTAATTAGCACAAATTATAAATTCAATTGTACTATTCTCTCCATGTTGTATGCCTTGGATCATTACCACACTAATATGAATAATTCCAAAAATGTCCTCAACCATTTCTCATGTGTCAGAGAAAATGTAGCTTCTGAAGACATGTGATTCCAGAGGCAAAATGCCACTTTCCCATTATTTACAGTAGTCAGTGGTTTTTACTCCTTAGAAAGAAACAGCCTACAGACAGTACTGTTATTACTGTGTCTATTACAACTGTAGATCATGAAGCAAAAAATCGTTGCAATTTTTCAATCACTGACACTTCCCAGCCAACTTCTTACATAAGTCAAAAAAATGGAAAAGTGACTGAAGCAGATACTATATGACCCATAGAGAAAAAATCAGGTTTCTAATAAAATATAAACACTCATACTGGCCTACAGGACTACAAATAGTCAGTTTATTATATCTGTATAGTGCTCTAAAGTTATTTTTACAGTTTAAAAAAGTGCTTTTACAAACGTAGTCAATCACGAGACCTTACAACATCTCTCTGAAGTAGGTTCATATACCATATAACCAGGTGACATGCTGAGAGAAAACAACTCTGTGACTAGATCCAATCTTGACCCAGGGGTCATCAGTTGGGGGGGGCGGTGCTTAAATGGGTGATTTGGGAAAATAGGTAGAGTCTGTTAGTGAGGTCTTTTAGGTTGGGGTGAGGAGAAGATATAGTTATAAGTTCTAGTGGAGGTCACTGGGATGGCCACAACACCCATCAGTGTGGGAGACTGACTTCTATTTAAATCTCCATGGTCGGGGCACCTGGGTAGCTCAGTTGGTTAAGCAACCAACTCTTGATTTAGGCTCAGGTGGTAATCTCGAGATCCTGAAATTGAGTCCCCAGTCAGGCTCTGCACTGGGCATGGAGCCTGTTTGAGATTCTCTCTCTCCCTCTCTCTGTCTGCCCACTCCCACTTACATGTGTGCGTGATCGCTCTCTAACTAAATAAACAGAAAAAAAAAGATTCCTTTTCCTTCTGCCCCTCCCCCACTCAGACACTCTCACACTCTCTTAAAAAAAAAAAAAAGTCTGCATGACCTATTGTGAAACAAAATGTCAGGCAAAGGGCCACACCCTAAAGGGGAAGGAAAGAGGTCACCCCAGGTGGTGAATAATCCCATAAACAATGTTTTTTCTACAAGTGAAATTCCTTTGTTCTATAGCAAATGTTTATTAAGTGTCTATTGTATATGGCACTGTGCCAGGATCTCTGCACTTAAGAAAATCTGGAAGGGAAATTAAGTCACATAGGTACATGGGAACAATACCACCTATACTCTATATTGGCTCCTTCCCTTCCCTTCACCCTACAAATTTTTCCATCCTTGATAAAAAAAAAAATAGAAAAGAAGAAAAGTTCTGTTGCCCCCTATCACCCTCACGTTATTGCTCATCCCCAATTGTTCCAGTGGTACTGCATTCCGACTTGCATCCCCGCTACTCCAACAAAACTTGGGTCCACCACAGTGCAGACCTGATGAGCACTGTTGAGTGCATACGTGATGGGCCAAGATGGATTCCAATCAGGCCACGTAATTATGAGAACAGTGCATCCTCACCCTAGCAACAAGTGATCAAGATCTTTCATTGAGAAGTCACAGTTAAATGTCTATCAGGGTGTGACAGCTTTAATATATGTTGTCAAACTCTTTGGCACTCCACCCATCCAACAGGCAGTGCCTAGGATCCCCTCCCCTTCAACCTGGGCTGACCAGTAGAACAGAGCAGAAGTAATACCATGAAACTTCCAAAGCTGTCAGAAGACTACACCACTTTCTACCTGGCTCTCTCAGGATGATCATTTTTAGAACCCAGCCTGGGTGTTTCTACCGTGGTTACAGGAAGAGGAACCAAGGCCCCAGGCCCTCTGCCCCAGCTAAGCAGGATCCCAGTCTACAGCTAGCACCAACTCGCCAGCCAGGTTAATGGCTGTCTTGGAAGAGGATTCTGTAGCCCCTCCCCACCTCACCCCCACATTCCCCAACTGCCCGCTGCCTTTGGACTGCCCCAGCTGATGTGCACGATGTGCAAGCTTTCCACGCCAAGCTCTGCCCAAAGTGCCTATTTGTGGACTCAATAAATGACTGTGGTTGTTTTCAGCCACTATGTTTTGTGGAAGGGTTTGCTATGCAGCAATAAATAACTGATATGCAGGATTACAGAAGACTCTGGCTTCGCCTTAAAAATTCTACAAGAAAGATTAATACATAATTCTATGTATTAAACCCATTATACAAAACACAATACTATATTTTAGAGATAACTAGAAAACTGCAGGTGCAAATTTACCAGAATCTGAATAAAACTGTGTTTCAAAATAAAGGTGGCAAGTAGTTATTGTCTAATAGATTGCTTAATATTGATTGGGCAATTAATACATGAATACTTTTGGAATCGATTTCTAAAGAAATCTACATCTCTTACAGAAAATGTAATTTTACATCCTTTCTTTCCAGAAGGCAGCATTAACTGCATTTAGAGCTAAGTAAAGCTGTTTTTAAGTCTTTATTATCCATATTAGTTATCCACATTCCTATAAATCCATCAATTCTTCCAATCTAGTCCAGGTCCCAGGACATAGATTTCCCTACTGTGGGTCTTAACTCACTATTTCCGCAAAGGAAACATGACAGAAGCTACTGCAAGTATGATATATGAAACTATTAAATAGTAAACAGCTCACATTTCTCCTAACTTGGAATTTGGCTACAGTTTGCCAAAATGAAAAAACAGAAACCATACATAAGACAGCTTTTTCCTTCTAAGCAAAGCCCACTTGTAATAAACTGCATGAGATATTCAAATTTGTTTGATCATAATAGAGCTGTTTAAAAATACATGGCTGGAATTCACATTTGCAGTTTGCAGATGGAACAATAAAGATACTCTGAATTAATAATTAATATGTTTTTCAAATCCAGTAGGAAAGGAAGTGGTGTGTTATGCTCACTATCTCACCCTTTTTATCCTTCAAGCCTTAGGCCTTCCCATGGCCTGCTTTGTTCAGTGGTGACTTGAGAAGTTAGGTAGAGTTTGCTGGTGAAATGTATGAGCTAACCACTCTGTGAAAGTCATGGGATGACCGCCATATTCATCAATGCAGGAGACTGGGTTTATTAAAAATATCCTTGGTTTACTGTGAAACAAAATGGTGGACAACAGGCCACACACATCGTTGAGGTGAGGGAAAGACATTTGCCCCACACTGCAGGCGGTGAGTCCAGGTGTCCCCCCAGGCACCTGGGAAGTCCCAGACAGAGGACAGCTGAGCGTGCACAGGATCCCACCTGAATGCCACAGCATGGGGCCTCCAGGTCTCACTGCCTCGGACAAGCCACCAGCCTCAGGTAGCAGGGGCATTTTGTACCAAAAGGTAAAAGTCCACTAACCAACCCAAACCAGGTCACTTTTTTTTTTTTTAATGTAACCTGCCAATTCACTTTCACCACAGAATAAAATTTAAGAAAGAAATCCATAAGGGTTATAAGACCAAATTACAAATTTCACTGAGGGTGGCAGCCATCCAGGCTTGCTGCATCAAAGCCCTAATGATGGGCCAGGCCTGCGTCATTAGGCTTAGTGGGGACACCAACAGCTGACCCAAACAATGACCTCCCTATACTGCTTCCCAGCCATGTAGCCTTGAACTCGGCTGCAGGACAGAGAGTACAAGACCTGCCCATATCTTTGTGAAGAGGCACGGCACTGATGCAGTGGTTCTCTAAGTGTGTCCTGGGGTGAACAGCATCAGCACCGTCTGGAAACTAGTGAGAAATGCACATCCTCAGGGACCACACTAGACCTGCTGTACCAGAAGCAGATGGAAAGTCGTCAAGAGGGGAAGCTACCTGTATTTTAACAAGTCCTGTTGGTGATTCTGAGTCACACTGAAGTCTGAGCACCACCAACCAACTGTTCGTAAAGCACTTTGCATGGCACCTGGTGTATATTCTTAGTTCAATAAGTGATAATGAACCATTGCTACAAATAGCTGAACCCATCCCTTCTCTGCGATGCAGATAACACTGTCCTACCTCCAGCAAGTTTGATGTCTGTGATGAAGACACTGGAGATGCTGATAATGATGAAGAGAATGATTAAATGGCAATTGTCTACACAGAGTGACTGGAAGGGGGACAGAGACCAGAAGATGCCCAAATTCATGGCTGAGAATTTATATGGCTATCTCAGAAAAGTGTTGCCTCTGAGGCCATCCGGGACACAAAGGCCTGAGAGGACCTTTTTACACAGAACTTTTCCTTCTTTTAGTACTCATGGACATGATTCTTCATCACTCATCCAGACACCTTCAGCCACTTAAAAAAGATAGGTTTTAGGGATCCCCAGTCAAAGTCCAGCTGCTGAGCCCCCACGTGGCCTTAGAATCCAACAAAGAGAAAGCCTGCTTCCTGAAAAGGCCCCACCTCTCCCAAATCTGGCTGAGCTTGCATTGGGTCAGAGAGGACAGATACACGCTTGCCTCACACAAGACTCTCAGGCACAAGCCTGGGAAGATCAGATGGGTCTGACACACTGGGCTCTCTGACTCTTTGTGGAAGGCTTGTTCTGCTGCTCCAATGGAAGCTTTCAGGCTCTGGTCTCCTGTCAGCTCAAAACTTGCCAATAGTGACTCTCCCTCCAACGCTGCCCTAGGCTCTCATCCACACAAGGTCATTTGTCTATTTGTAATTTGATCCACTCCCCCCCCCTTCCCCTGCAAACTATCTTTCCATGTTCACTTGCCGACTGGCTCCAGAGAAGACTGGAGGATGGGAGAGAGGAAGAAGCCAGAGTGCTTCTTCCCTTTCCTCTCTCTGCTCTGGATGGTATCTCCAGCAGCAGCTTTGTCTTCTCCATGGTTCTAGCTCCCACCAGACAGGCCTTCCCTCTATGGTCGCTGCTTCTGGGAGCTTCCATATAGATTTGGCTCTTGGCCTCTGATAACAATAACTCCCCTCTCTTTGTTCTACCAGCCTCAGGGGTGGTAGTGATTTCCTGCTACTGCTAATCTCTGTGTGACCTCATCATCCCCTACTTGGCTTTCCGGTCTTCCAAAGACTTTTATAACTAAGTCCTGGCATTAAAAGGCTTCTGTTTGACTGAGTGGATCATGACTAATGCAGCCTCCTGTCACAGCTTCAGGCTTGATCACACCTTACCTGATTTCTGCCCAACTGACTCCACTCCCTACCCAAGACTTTCTTTGGGACCACCTTTTTCCATGGGAAGTCCCCATTCATTCGCATATAGGTCTTTAGTTCTTACCTGTGTGTAATCAACCAGTTTTGATACCAGTCCACCCAACTGCCTGGGCACTAGCCCCAGTCCCAATCACCCAGACTTCACACCCCAGCTCTCGCAGGGGCAACCAGTCTGTACTGACATTTGCCACCTGTTCTTCCTTACACTCAGTAACAAAGTTAACACACACACTGAGGTTCTCAATAAATATACATTTTAATTTTTTTCCAGGAGCAATCGTATACCATTAAGAGAGTAGGTTAATCAGGTCAAAGGAAACTTGTGACTTGAAATAACTAAGTGGCCCCAAACTCGCCTGATATTTTCACAACTTTCCACTTCCTTTTGGCTGGAAAGATACAACAGATGTACAAACTAGAGTCAGAACACAGTGTTCCAGAAAATGAGTATGCTTTTGGCAACTACCCATAAACATGCAGTAAGTACAGTATTAACACCTATCTTGACGCTTCTCATTTTGTAGAGAGATCTGCCCCCATTTCGGGTCTTGTGTTCCAAATGGAATCACTGAATTATCCTTAATGGCAAACCTTATAAAGCACAACTCTCATAATTAATTTTTCAGAAAGATAAAAAGTTAAAAAAACAAAACAGAGACCACTGTACACAATGAAGATCACAGTGGCGTTGACCTGGGACTGCAGCCAGGACTGGTGAACATGACAGCTTTCTCAGGCGGACAGGCACGTACGTATACGTGTTGCATACTGCACTCCAGCCTTTGAGAATATTCAGTTAGTGTCCATGAGACCTTCTGGAAAGGGAAAGAGCATGGGTTTCCTTAAATGTTAAGGAAAACACTTGAAGGGATGACTATGTGTGCTTCTGAGCCCTTCTACAGTTACTCAGCTCTTCCCACTTGGCCCTTAGGCCAATGCAGGCAGCTGTCTGAAGGAAAAAAAAAACCCATTAATAAAACAGAAGACACAGGCACAGAATTACAGGTTATTTTCTAAAACGAGCCACTGCACAAATGTACAAGGTCTCCAAGAGTCTGTGCAGCAAAGATGACACACAGAAGAGCCACGTCTGCAAAACAGCCCCAGCGCCTCCCACCTGGTGAGTCTGGGAGACCAAGGCTGAGACCCCACCAGCTCACACACATCTCTCATCTTGCTTTGAATTTAGATGCCAAGGGCTTAGTACTTCAGCATCACTTAACACTATGAACAATGATGTCAAGTCCCGAGAAAATCTATCTATAGTTACATTGACATGAAATCCATTACATTGTTATTATTTTTCTAAAACCACTGACTCAATTTTAAATGTCTACAGAATTGGAAATAATTTAAATCATTATAACTTAATTTTAAAAATAAGAACTTGGACTTTGGTTATTTCTTCCCACTCAAGTTTCTGGATGATTTCATCCCTGAAAACTTACAAAAGGGGAAAAAAATTCAGCTAGAAAATTGTAGCACATGGGTCTCATCTGGGCTGTCTTTGCTCTGCCACTACCTAGTCATATGACCATGAATGTCTGTCATAATCTCTCTCCTCACTCTCTTCCTTGTAAACAATGTGGTTGGATCCATACAGGCCTAAAATCCTCCTGTTAAAATAACTGTACAATTGGCTCCAGAATAAGAACCTAAGAAATCAGATTTTAATTCAAGGTAAATTTGAAGCATGATGAAATAAAAACACTGGCATTTCAGGTTGGGGCAGAGATTGTGAAAATAAAGGAAACAACAATGTGAAGACAAAGGAATACGTGTGATTTAGAAGAGCTTCCAAAAGTTAGGAAGGTTTCCTATAATGTAATGCATATGTCTTGTTTTGTTGTTGTTGTTGTTTTAATTTGGAGTCAAAAGCTTTCTCCTTCAATACCGAATATTTTGCAATATTTCTAAATGATCTAGCCCGACAGCATTTGAGGAAGAAAAAAAAATCAAACATTACTGTACGTCAGCTTTCATCCTGTCACAAAGCCATTAGGACTAATGAAAAATGATGGCATTGTTAAGTTTTATTTATAGTTTCTTCTTAATAAAATGAAAAATGAACAGAGAAACACTCTGAATATAAATTTTTAAAGACTTTAAAGATCTAAGACCAGTAGCAAAAAATATATATGTAGACATAAGCCTATAAGTAGTCTTTTAAAAAAATGTGTAGAAAGATTGTTTATGGCTCCTGCTGAGTTTTGCCTTTCTCCAAGGCATCATAAATAATTAGATGTCCTACAGTCCAGGTCACTGTCATCAGGAATTTCGGGCCCTAACTGTGTCAAAAAGATTGTCTCCAACTTAAATTTTACACATTCTGCCCTAGACACCACTGAGTAGGATAACCCAGTGAAGCAAGATACTGTGCATCATATTTTTTAAGTCACCTCCCCTCATACCAACTAACTACATATTACCCTAAATTAGGTCTAGGAATGGAAAAGAGAAAAATAACATTTGTTTAGCCCTTACTGCCCAAGGCTTCACAAGCTTTATCCCATATAATCAGACAAGTTCACCCAGAACATTTTACTTTTTTCTTCAAAAATTTTTTAAAGTTTATTTATTTAATTTTGAGAGACAGCATGAGCAGGGGAGGGGGGGGGGAGGGGACAGAGGATCCAAAGCAGACTCTGCTCTGACGGCAGTGAGTCAGATGCAGAGCTCAAACCCACTAACCATGAGATCACGGTCTGAACTGAAGTCAGACGTTTAACCCACTAAGCCACTCAGGTGCCCCAAACATTTTACATTTTTTAATCCCCCTGTCATAATATAACAATAACAGTGTTACTGTTATTTAAATAGCACTTTGAGCAGGGGTCAAACTCTTCTAGAAAAAGGCCGAAGAGTAAATATTTTAGGGTTTGTGAACCGAGGGGCACAACTGAGGATACTCTGCAGGTACTTACTTACATAATAAGAGAACACACACATTTCCTCAAATTTGTTATTGACAAAATTCAAAAGATAGTAACAGCAATTGACAATAACCTAGATCAAACGAAGAAAAACAGGATTCTTTTGAGAAGGATAACATTTCACTTAATTGAGGTTTAGAATTAGTGTTCCCTCTCATCAGATCTATCGCAAATATGTATCTATTAAAACCACTCTTAGCTTGTGGGCAGTGCAAAATCAGGCAAGAAGCCAGATTTGCCCCAAACTGGCCAATCCTTGTTTTCCACCTTACAAAGGTTTTCACTGATCATGCATTCAACTAATATTCAGTATATTCCTTCAGTTATTCTTCAAAAGAATTCTGATGAGTATGTACCACTAGGCAATGAGGGTATCTAAATGGGCAAGTCAGGGTCCCCACACCAGGATCTAAGCATGCTACCCCCAAGGGGCTCATTGTGTACTGGAAGAGAGTATACTAAATGCCACAACAGGGATGTATTTGGGTCAGGCGAGGGCCGGCTAGCACAAGGAGGGAGTGGCCGCCTCTGCCTAACATAGCCAGGGCTGCTCCAGGGTTAAGAGCCCAAAGTCTAAAATGAGACTGCCTGCCTTCAGGTCCCAGCCTCCCATTTGCTAGCTGTGTGACTTGCACAGGACATTTAACCTCTCTCTGCCTCTGTTTCCCAACTGTAAAATGAAGATGATCATAATGGTGCCTACCCTACAGGTACCACAAGAGGGTTGTTGTGAGGACCCCACAAGTGCATGTAGACCATTTAGAGCAGTGACTGGCACACAGGAAGCACATGCAAATGTTAGCTGCTCTCATTATGACAGAGAGGACTATAATGGAGCTGAATCTTAAATGATGAGTAGGAATTTCCCAGGAAGACAAGGTAGAAAGAGCCTTCCAAGCAGAAGGCAGGGTGTGCAAATGAATACAAATATGAGAAGCAATCCCGAGTGGTTTGCTGTAGCTCAGAAGTGCAGGGGGTTGAGGCAGGAGATGAATATGGCGAGAACAGATCACAGAGGGCTCATGTGTGCCATTCATAGGAATTGGTCCTTGATCCCACACCAAGGGGATGTGCAAGTTTTAAGCAGCTCA
Source organism: Neofelis nebulosa (assembly GCF_028018385.1). NCBI lineage: Eukaryota > Metazoa > Chordata > Mammalia > Carnivora > Felidae > Neofelis > Neofelis nebulosa. The sequence continues at coordinate 40,887,963 of NC_080784.1, forward strand.
GAGCATCAGCATTGTAGGATCTAACAGCAAGGTGGAGGATGGCCGGGAAGAGGCAAGGATGGGGACAGAGAGGGGCGCCTGGGTGGCTCAGTCGGTTGAGCACCCGACTTCAGCTCAGGTCATGATCTCAAGGTCCGTGGGTTCAAGCCCCACTTCGAGCTCTGTGCTGACAGCTCCAAGCCTGGCCCTGCTTGAGATTCTGTGTCTCCCTCTCTCTCTGCACTCCTCCCCCGAACTTGCACGCTCTCTCTCTCTCTCAAAAATAAATGAACATTTAAAAAAATTTTTAATTTAAAGAAAAGGAGGGAGGGGGGCAGAATGGGACAAAGCAAGTAAACATGAGGCTGAAGCAACAGCAACAAGGAGAGATGATCATGGCCCCAAAAAGAAAACTGGTGGTGAAGGCATGGAGGGAACACGTGGGAGCCAAGCAGCAATTTCAGTCTTAGTGACACTCAGCTGTGGGTCCCAAGGGAGAGGAATGAGGAGGAGTCCAGAATGACACCCAGATCTCTGGGCTTGGTATAAGGTGAACAGGTGGGAGTTCAGGCAGAGGAATAGTAATGGCAGGGAGGGTGTCCAGACAGAATGGTGAACCAGATCAGCCCTGGGGGAGGTCGGGCCATCTCCCTGCAAGACAGCTAGGCATCAAGTACCAGGGCAGGGCAGAAGTGGAACGGAAGGAAGAGCAAGAGTGATGGTCAGGAAAATGTGGAGACTGAGCCAAGGGCAGCGGGGGGTGAGGGGTGTGGCATCAGAGAGGGAGGGGCACCGGAGCTCCTGGGAACCCAGCACCAGCCAGCACCACAGGGTGGGCCCAGCTGTTTGGGGGACCTTGCTGGGGCTGAGTAGCGCAATGGGGAATGAGCTCACTTTGGGATGTGCTGACTTTAAGGAGCTCAGGAGGGAGCTGTAACCTGGAGTCTGGAGTTCAGAAAAGTAGGTCTGGAAATACAGATTCAAGGGTCATCAGAATATATGTGAAGGGTGACACCCCACCCCGAGAGACTAAAGAGAACTCAAAAGACAGAAATAGGATATTGAGAGAGAACTATCTAAATTTTTTTAAGTTTATTTATATATTTTGACAGAAAGAAGGTATAAGCAGGAGAGAGGCAGGGAGAGAGAGGCAGGGAGAGAGAGGAGAGAGAGAGAATCCCAAGCAGGCTCTGCAATGACAGCACAGAGCCCGATGCAGGGCTCAGACTCACAAGATCTCACAAGATCATGACCTGAACCGAGACCAAGAGTCAGACACATAACAGACTGAGCCACCCAGGTGCCCTGAGAAAGAACTATCTAAAGGGAAAGGAAAATCAAAGGTAAGTGGTGTCCCAGGAACCAAAAAGGAAGGTCAAGAATAAAGTAGTCAAGTATGGATGTCAGATCTGGCAAAAAAAAAAAAAAAAAAAAAAAAATTTGAGGAAGATGGAGGCCAGCACATTTCTGACCTGACAATCAGATTCACAGTGAGAAGGGTCAGAGCACCTTGCAGGAAAGCTTGGACTTCAACAGGTGAATAGTGACTGGGAAGTTATAAGGTGGTAGCAAAATTTAGGCTCTTAGAATCCCACTTGTGACTGACTATATCCCAAGGAAATGAGAACACTATCTCAAAGAGATACCTGCCCCTCCAGGTTCACTGAAGCATTACTTACAGTAGCCAAGACACAGAAAGTGACCATCGACAGATGAACGATAGTGAAGTCATGGTACATAAATACAATGGAATATATCATTCAGCCATTAAAAAAGAAGGAAATCCTGCCATTTGTGACAACACGGATGGACCTTGAGGGCCCTCTGCTAAAATGAGATAAGCCAGACAGAGAAAGACAAATACCTGACATTCTCACATGTGGAATCTAAAAGAGATGAACTCACAGGGACAGAGAGTAGAATGGTGTTTCCTAGGCTAGAGGGTACGTGCAACAGGGACACATTGCTCAAAGAGGACAAATTCCCAGCCACACAGTGAATAAATTCCGGGGATCTAATGTGCAGCATACTGTATTATGGGGGCACCTGGGTGGCTCAGTTGGTTAAGCATCCACCTTTGGCTCAGGTCATGATCTCACAGTTCGTGAGTTCAAGCCCCATTGGGCTGGCTCTCTGTTGTCAGCGCAGCGCCCGCCTCAGATCCTCTGTCTCCCTCACTCTCAGCCCCTCTACCATGCACATTCTCTCTCTCTCTCTCTCTCTCTCTCTCTCCCTCAAAACTAAATAAACATTCAAAACAATGCTGTATTATATACTTGAAAGTTGTTATGAAAGTAGATCTTAAATGTTATGACCACACATGTAAAAAGTATCTCAGGGGATGGAGGTGTTAGCCAACCTTATCGTGGTAATCATTTTGCAGTAGATATGTGTGTCAAATTACCACATTGTACACCTTAAACTCACACGTGTTACATGTTGATAAAATTCAATAAAGTTGGGGGGAAAAACCTGTAAGCTGTTGAGGGGAGGTAGGAAGAGGTAGTTGTAAAAGAGCAGTCCCATGAGGTGCCCACTGTCGTGCCATTTCTCACAAATAAAGAAAATAAGACCCGGATATTTGTCCTAGTTCCTTCAACTAAAAAGTAGGAAAGCTGGAATTCAATTCCACGCCTCCTGGTTCGAAGACCAATACTCTCTCTACTTTGGAAACATTGCGTTTTTGGTTAGGATGTAGGAAAAAAAACTACAGCTAGGTACAATGGGAATATTAATAAACATGTACTTTTGTTAATGCTTTTAGCTTTTCCAGGGCAATAAAAATACTGGAATGGGCACACAGCATAGGGCATAATCTCAACAACATCCATACAACCCTTCCATAGAGACATTTACATTGTACAGAAAATGAAACAGGTTCACAGGCTAAGTAACTTGCCCAAAGAGGAACAAGGATGGGCAAAGGAGCAGTGATTCCGGAAGAGGTCAGTCTGGAGGCACTCTTGGTACTGATTTAAAACTTAAGTACCTCACACCTATTAGGATGGCTACTATCCAAAAAAAACAGAAAACAAACAAAAACCAAGAAACAATACATGTTGGCGAGGATATGGAGAAACTGGAATTTTTGTGCATTGCTTCTGGGAATGTAAAATGATGCAGCTGCTGTGGAAAATGGCATGGCTGTTCCTCAAACAACTGTTTAAAAATTATCATATGCAGAGTGCCTGGCTGGCTCAGTCAGTAGAGCATGTGACTCTCAATCTCGGGGTTGTGGGTTCAAGCCCCACGTTGGGTGTGGAGTCTATTTAAAAATAATAATAATAATAATAATAATAATAATGATGATAGTTTTAAAATGATCCAGTAATTCCACTTTTAGATATATACCCAAAAGAATTGAAAGCACAGTCTCAAAGAAATATTTGTATGCTCACATTCACAGTAGCATTATTTGGGGTTTTTTTAAGTTTACTTTTATTTATTTTGAGAGAGAGAGCAAGCGGGGGAGGGGCAGAGAGAGAGGGAGACAGAATCCCAAGCAGGCTTGGCACTGTCAGTGCAGAGCCCAATGCAGGGCTCGAACCCACGTGGGAACCGTGAGATCATGACCTGAGCCCAAGTCAAGAGTCAGACGCTTAACCAACTGAGCCACCCAGCCACCCCATAGCAGCATTATTTGTAATAGCCAAAAGTTGGAAGCAACCCAACTGTCTATCAACAATGAGTAGATAAACAAAATGTGGTATATACACTGGAATGAAGTATTAATCTTTAAAAAAAGGAAATTCTTGGGCACCTCACCACCTCACCTCAGGGAGTATCTATTATGTGATACACAGAATGTATCTTTAGGTATAAACTAAGACCCCCCCCCCAACCCCGACACCTATACTGACAATTGAGTTTAAAACATTTTATGTTCCCTTATCTTTCTGTAATCGTCTTTTCTTTCTTGAACAAATTTGCTAATGGCAAAAGCTGAATACACGCTAAAAATGTCAATGATTATACTACCAGGAGCTGTCAATCTGGGAGAAGGCAATCCAATTGCTAATTTAGAAATAGGCAAAATTCGGGGCGCCTGGGTGGCGCAGTCGGTTAAGCGTCCGACTTCAGCCAGGTCACGATCTCGCGGTCAGTGAGTTCGAGCCCCGCGTCAGGCTCTGGGCTGATGGCTCGGAGCCTGGAGCCTGTTTCCGATTCTGTCTCCCTCTCTCTCTGCCCCTCCCCCGTTCATGCTCTGTCTCTCTCTGTCCCAAAAATAAATAAAACACGTTGAAAAAAAAAAAATTTTTAAAAAAAATAAAAAAATAAAAAAATAAAAAGAAATAGGCAAAATTCTTTGAAGGCCTTGAGGTAGCTTTCCTGCAGTGGCTCCCACTGTGGCAAAGACTGCTAGTGCCCATACAGTACCCATCCTTCTCTTTTTTTCCTTTGAAACAGAACACCTGTATTCTTGAGGGGGGCAAAATGCCCAGAGAAAATTACTTTTTCCACATCCCTGGAAGACAGAGATGGCCAGTAAGGTATCAATGGAAGTCCTTAGGCTGGGTTTCTAGAAAAGAATTGTAAAGAGAGCTTATTCAACTGGCAGTTACCCTTTTGGTCTTCTACCCTTCATTCTTTTTCCTTTAGTCTGACAGACTTCATGGCTGGAGCTGCAGCAGCCTTCTTGAGCCAATGAAGAAATGAGACCAAGAGAATCTCAGTTACCCTGACATCCTTAAGTCACCAAGGCAGTGAGAGCAACTCTACCTCCAGTCTTCTTATTAAGAAAATAAGCCCTTTAGAGTTTAAAATCATGCAGTGGTGGCAGAGGGGTCTGTACTCTCAGCCAAATGCTATTCTTAAACAGGTAAACTTAGGACACTGAAAAGATCCTATCTCTGTGAAGTAATGAAATGTTAGAAATGAATCTCTGTGTTAGAAATGAATGGTGCTATTGGGCTCTCTGCTGTCAGCACCGCTGAGCGGGCTTCGGATCCTCTGTCTCCCTCTCTCTCTGCCCCTCCCCAGTGCACGTGTGATCTTGCTCTCTCAAAAATGAATGATTCTAATAAGGATGATGATGATGACAATGACATTAACCCTCATGAAGCGCATCCTAGGTGGCAAGTACTGAAGCACAGAAAGGTTAGGTAATTTACCTAAGGTTTCACGGCTATAAATGCTGAGGCTGGACTTTAAATCCAGGGAGTCTGGAGGCACCTGGGTGGCTCAGTCAGTTAAGCATCTGACTTCAGCTCAAGTCATGATCTCATGGTTCGTGAGCTTGAGCCCCACATCTGGTTCTATGCTGACAGCTCAGAGCCTAGAGCCTGGAGCCTGCTTCGGATTCTGTGTCTCCCTCTCTCGGTCCCTGCCCCACTCACGCCCTGTCTCTCTTTGTCCCTAAAAAATAAATTTAAAAAAGAACATTAAAAAAAAAAATCATTGTTAAATCCAGGCAGTCTGGCTCCAGAGTACATGTGTTTAACTTCAAGACAATATCAAACATAACAAACTAATATACACACACAAACCAATCTCCACAGACACACTAATCTTAAAGAAGCTTTGTCAATTCATTAATGAAAATTCTTATCATATGTCATCCCTAAATCGCTCTTCTATTTGAGAAATTATTTTCTGTAGGACCTGAGATTCTTATAGCTCTGGCAAAACATCTGACTGGCTTCACAGCTGTTTTACACGTTACCATAAATACTGTTTAGACCATTACCATAGTCTCTGATAGAAAGCCTTCCTGTCCACCATCCACTATTACAAGATGAATCTCCCAAAAATGGAGATTTGATCACATCACACCCTTCACCGAAGTCTTCAGTGACCTCTGTTACCTGAATAAAGTCCAAATGCCTTAGTCCATATGCGCTCTTGGCAACTTTCCCACCTTCCCACCTCTCCCCTTCACACTCCAAACCCTCCCAATTGAGCCACTGGTTGTGCCCTGTATTCGCCTAGGTTTTCCCATCCTGAACCTTGTTATACACTGTCTAGCCCTCCTGGATGCACATCCTCTCTCACTCCTCCCCAAGCCCCATGTGTCCCCATCATACCAAATCCTCAAGCCCCAAATCAAAGCCTCACGTGCCATATTAATGGCTCCTACCTGACAAGCACCAAGCTGTCATGGGTCTGGTCTAGGAGGAAAAGCACTGGGTTTTCTCTAGGTTTTTCACAGGTCTCCACTAAAGACAGTAAATGTAGCCCAGCCCTGCAACAGCCCCACTCTTAGACCAGAGCCAAGGACTGGGATCCCTCCCCTCCAATACACACCCTCCTCAGCCCCCTTCCTGGTGTGCTCTAACTTCCTTCCTTATCTTATCTGATCAAAATCAACACCATGAACAGTCTTCAGGCTAAGAATAGTTCCCAAAGGGATACTTACACCCCTAAGGATATGTAGAAAGGGGTAGGAGAAGGCTGCAGAACCGCTCTGACCAGCTTGAGGGGTCCAGCTGCTGCCCTTCTAATCCACTGACCAAAATCATCCTAGTCAGGGAAACTCAGAAGGGAACTTGCTCAAGGTTGTTACATCACAAGAAGGGGCTTACTTCTCCTAAGAGACTCAAGTAACTGGAGGACTGATTACTATCAGCCAGGCCACGGGAAAACAAAGTTTAGTCAAATACAAGGAATCGTCTTCTGGCTTGCAAGTCTCACTGGTTGACACAAAGTTACCAGATTCATTCACTTAAAAACATATTCTAAACAAAGTCCTGCACAATATCCAAACCTTGAGCTACGCAGTATGGCTAATTTTAGTTTTCCTCCAGGTAAGCTACACCTATCAGTGTTCTCTGAGCAACTGCCCATTCCCAGGGAGACACTGGCTCTTCTTCGCTCACCTGACACCTAGCTCTCAGAGGCCTCATGTGCAGCGTGTGGTGATCTGGCTGCTCCATCCTCCCAACAACCAGCCATCCGCTCTTCCAGCCTCCAGGAAGACTAACACTCTACCCTGCACATGCCAGATGTTCTAAAAGGTTTGAAGGAATGAAAGAATAAGAGTCCCCCAAACCAGCCACACTTACTGGTTAATTAGGCAAATCACTTGGCCATCCCCACACTCTTCTCCGGCTCCCTTCCTCTGCCACTGCCTCCCCCACCCCTGGCTGGAAAAACAAGGCAATCAATGAAAGTGCTGCCAAAGAGGAGACAAGAAGAGTAACAGGGCATCTGAGTCACACTTGGACCCCTGTTACATAGGGGGTTAGATGAGCTTTTCCAAAGCACCACTAATACTCTCTTTAAAAATCTATTTAAAAATAGATTTCTAAAGTCTCCCCACCCTGCAATCACACACGGCCCTTACAGAGGAAGCCACAGCATGGAAGAGAGTGGTTCATACCCTTTCCTTTGTCAGTGAACCCACCAACCCTCCCCAATTTAACATTTAACTCATTTAAATTAAGGAAAATTCTATTTCCAGCTCAAAGAGGATTTCACAAAACAGCAAAGGGTCATTGTCCCTGTGGTGTGTGAACCCAAGCCCGGCTCCACCCATATCTATGTTGTGGGGAACAGAATTTCCTCAACATCCTCAAAGGAAACATTACTTCCTAAAAGGAAAACCGCAGTGGAGACTGATGGTCACCTCCGGGAGCAGTCAGGCCACTGTCGTGCAGGCAATCAAGAATGTGAAAAATGCCAGTGCTAAAATCAGACACTGGAATACACTGAATCAGGTTTAAAGGAGTGCCTTTTCCAAGCCTGAAGTCCACAAAACATCCAGAAGAATCTCTTTTTTGTCTCTGACCACAAAGGAAGAAGAGGAATCATTTTGATGGGGAAAGAGTAAATAATGGTAATAAATGTCTGTCGCTCCTGTGCCACAGATGCCTCTAAAGGTCAGGGTCCCCCCCAGGATGTGACTCCAGGCACTGGCCTTGTGCTGTGGGCCCTCATTTCCCTTATCAGAGCAAAATCAACACAACAGACCGTCCTCAAGCTAAAAATACTTCACAAAGGGGAAACTGTAACCGTAAGGCTGTATAGAAAGGGGCAGGAGGGGGGCCCTAGGGAAGCTCTGACTGGTCCAGCCAACATGAGGCTACTGCCTTTCTCACCTACCGACCAAAGTCACCCAAGTCAGAGAAATCCAGAAGGCAGCTCAAGAAAAAAAGCAGCATGAGGTGAAATAGGATTTGAGCACACCAACAGTGTTGATGGAAATACTGGTACAAAACCCAGGAAATTCCCACTTGGTTGACAAATAAATCAAGCAGTTCTGTGTCCAAAGGCACTGTACAATTAAGCATTAACCAATTACAACATTTAACTCCCCATTAATAGCCCTGGGAACTGAGGGGCTCAATAACACCTCAGTCGCCAACCTGTTTACCAATTATTTCATTTAAAGCTGTGCGATTTAAGATAAGGACATTCGAGTGGGATAGGTCAGCCTCAGGAAGAATGATAATGCCTCTACCAGCACTGCCTAGAAGTAACACAGTATCAGAGATGGAGACCGTTTTTATTTAAAGAGTCATTGGGGTGAAGGAAGCCCTTCAGTCTGGTACTGAGGTCAAAGTAGCTGATCACATTACCTTGTTTTGTTTACGTTTTAATGTCAGAATAATGCAATAATTCCTACCTGCAAAGGAATACCTGTAGCGCATACATCTAAGTTGTAAAGCATACTGGTAAATTCAGCACCCATCATCACAAGGGTGCAAGTGCATCTATCACAAGGGAGTCCTGGCAAGGGGACATATTTTCATCGCTATTAGTCAGCATCTTTGAATCTGACCCACTGATTAATGACCACTCCAGATTTTAGGATCTTTTCCTGAAACTTGTGGTCTCCCATGATTAAGGCATTCCCAGGAATACACTGAGGAGGATGGGTTTCCTTTACAAGCCAATCAAGTGAAATAGAGCCAAGCCACTCCAGTTCTTCACCTACAAAACATGCTACCCAGTGTTCACGGTGAGTGAGGAAAGTCACATCCACAAGGCATGCACAAACCCACTGTAGTAAAGGTACTCAACTACATTTGAGCCAAAGACTCAGCACTGCACCCAAAAAGAGGGTGCCATATGAAAGGCAAGAGGTGAGAAAGACTTCCTCCTCCTTACCTCTCCATCCTTTCTCCAATTGTACTCACTATCCTATTCATTCCCTATGAGTTTTTAAACCAAAAAAAGCACAGAAGTTCAGGGGGAGAGGGCACAGCCATCAACATTACATGGAGGGGTGGCAAGTGCCCCCTAACCCTGGAGAGGTCTAATGTCCACACATTCTTCTCATGGTGTCTCAATATACGACACCCAATATTTATATCTCAGTTCTGTCTCTTCTACGTGTGTGGACTTAGACATGGTGTTTTACTGCTCTATGCCTGTTTCATCATTTGTGCATAATCATGTCCATCCCACAGAAAGGGAAGACATCAGATAAAGTATGTGAAGTCCCCGTAAGCTGATTATTATTGTATACATGTTTGTGTCTGTATTGTTGGTGTTGTTGTTGGTGTTGTTGTTGTTGTTGTTGTTGTTGTTAGGAGATATTGAGGGCAAGATCAGAAAACAGGGCAAAAGCTAGATTAAAGGATATGTTGCCCTACATTCTGATTAAATGCTTATAACAAGACAGGAACATCTTTTCAGAAAAGAAATTAACCCTTCTTTAGATATTAGAAAGAGAACTTAAAGTTATGCCCAGTGGTCCATTGATGCCTATTGATATTAGAATTCATTCTCATTTAACAAATATTTTATATGTATGTATGATGCCAGGCACCAAGCTGGGCACCAAGAATACAGTGATAAACAAGAAAGCAAGGTCCTGGCCTCAAGGGGGTTATATTCTAGTTGGGGAAGGGGAGACAATAAGCAAGTGAACAAATTAACAGACAATTTCAATGCGGTGCTAAGAAGGAAAAGATAGGGTACAATGCTTCAGTCTAGCTGCTGGTGGATGGGGGAACTATTTTGGATGCGCTGGTCAAGGAAGGCTCACCTGAAGAAGTATAATTTAATGTAAGGGAATAAAGTGGTTCCAGTACAGGGAACAGCAAGTTCTCCAGGGGCCAGGAAGCCCTTGGCAAGTTCAAGGGCCTAGAAGAAGGCCAGGATGGCTGCATGCTTTAACAAAGTGCTTCTCAACTTGGCAAGCAGTGGAATCCCCAGGAGAGCCATAGGAGCCCCTGATGTTGGAGTCTGCTCCCAGACTCGAATAGGATTGCCCTGGTGCAGCCTGGGCGTGGGGAGTTTGCCAGGCTCCCCAGATGTTTCTGAAGCACATTCCAAGTTGAGACCCACACAGGATAAGCTGGCAGATGAGGCTCAGTAAAGAGTCCTGGGGCAATTGGGGATTGAGGCCTTCCTCTTTTATTTTTTATTTTTTTTATTTTTATTTTTTTTTATTTTTTTTTCAACGTTTTTTATTTATTTTTGGGACAGAGAGAGACAGAGCATGAACGGGGGAGGGGCAGAGAGAGAGGGAGACACAGAATCGGAAACAGGCTCCAGGCTCCGAGCCATCAGCCCAGAGCCTGACGCGGGGCTCGAACTCACGGACCGCGAGATCGTGACCTGGCTGAAGTCGGACGCTTAACCGACTGCGCCACCCAGGCGCCCCAAGGCCTTCCTCTTTTAAAGGCCACTTCCAAACCTTTGTTCCTGTCAGCAACTACACCAAACACACAGGTGAAGGCCAGGTTGGAGCACATGTCCACAGTAGGTGGAAATGACTAATTACTTTTTATTTTCACTTCACAGCCTGGAAGCAGGCAAGACTATGTGTGTGAAGTATTTACTCCCTGGAGGTTTGACTCTTCCTCCTGAAGGAATACTTCCAGGAAAACGTTGCTAGTAAATCGGCTTAATCCCTATCCCTATAAATTATCTGCAACTTCTGAGTTAAAGTGTTTTTAAAAAATACCAAAAAGAAGGCATAAATTAATTGTAATTATCTCTGTCATCCCATAAAATGCATAATTAAAAATTAACACAGCATGACAATGGATGGGGAGTGAACAGGGTCTATAATCCAGGTGTCGAGAAATAATGACCAGCCGAGAGACAGTCGGGCAAGGTTGCTGCTGTCATCTGGCCTATTTTATGGCACATGTCATAAGGCAGTAAAATCACCTGTAAAAGGACGGTTCCTGTAAAAGAAGTAGATCATCATAACGACTATGGGTTTGGTGACAAGAAGCACACCAAAGTCACCATAGTGGTCTCCTCCTGGGAGGGAGGCGGGAGAACAAAGAACACCTTTATCAGAAATACTTTATTTCTTCCATTTCAGAAGCACTGAGGCAAACATGGCACAACGTTAAAACTCTTCATTAATTCTAGGGAGTGGTCCATGAATGCTCCTGCTATTACTGCCTGTACTTTTCTGTATGAAAAAAGAAAAGAGAGCATGTTTAAAGGGTAAAACTTCTTCATTTAACACTTCTTGTATAATGCGTTAAATTGGGCTGAAACCCTGTAATTATTTCTTCCTTACGGTTTGCCAGTTTCGGAGGCCGTGCTCCTGAATTCTTCACCAGCATCTGTGCTCCTGTTATATTAATGCTCGGGAGCTGTGAATCGCCTAGTAGACTGTCTAGTTCACATTCTCCCCTGTTATTCAATGGAATTACCCCTCAATCTCCCCTCTGACATTTCTTCTAAAAGTACCCCAGAAAGGATTAATTAGATAGTCACCATATTCTCCAAGGAAGACAGACTCTGTGGTTCACCACCCCACCAGAACCCTGCTGCTACCTCAGAGATTTCAGGTCAATCTTTATATATTCTTTTTTTTTCTTAATTTACACTTTCAATATAAATATATTTTGGAGGGCAATTTGACTTTAGGCTCTTGTACGTCTTTAAAGGAGAATTCATAGTCCTTGTGCCAAGTCAGGCCCAATAAAAAGTAAGTAATCATCAAAAGTGATAGTTTAGCAGTGCTGGAGGGAGAATAGACAGAAGCTGAAAGTTTTAAAACTGCTATTTTCAACCTGAAATGTTTATCAATCAGTTTTACAGCAGCGGAAAACATTTCCCTCCTGCAGGAAGGTGGGGCGGGGAGGAAGCAGAAAAAGACACAAAGGATGAGATTCCAACAAGTTCAACAATAAATTTTAACAGGACTCACTTTGGTGATGAAATATAGTAGATCAAATCTTGTATGCTGAATGGCAGGAAGTAATGTATTCCAACACTGTAGTATCTATTTAAAGGGACAGCACATGGGAATGCAAGCTGGTGCAGCCACTCTGGAAAACATTATGGAGGTTCCTCAAAAAACTGAAAATAGAACTACCCTACGACCCAGCAATTGCACTACTAGGCATTTATCCAAGGGATACAGGTGTGCTATTTCGAAGGGACACAGGCATCCCCATGTTTATAGCAGCACTATCAACAATAGCCAAAGTCTGTAAAGAGCCCAAATGTCCATCGATGGATGAATGGATAAAGAAGATGTGGTGTGTGTATACACACACACACACACACACACACACACACACACACCATGGAGTATTACTCGGCAATCAAAAAGAATGAAATCTTGCCATTTGCAACTATGTGGATGAAACTGGAGGGTATTATGCTAAGTGAAATTAGTCAGAGAAAGACAAAAATCACATAACTTCACTCATATGAGGACTTTAGGAGACAAAACAGATGAACATAAAGGAAGGGAAGCAAAAATAATATAAAAACAGGGAGGGGGACAAAGCAGAAGAGACTCATAAATATGGAAAACAAACTGAGGGTTACAGGAGGGGTTGTGGAAGGGGGGATGTGCTAAATGGGTAAGGGCCACTAAGGAATCTACTCCTGAAATCATTGTTGCACTACATGCTAACTAATTTGGATGTAAATGTTAAAAAATAAAAAATAAAACAAGTTAAAAAATAAATAAATAAAGGGACAGCACAAATAAAACTTATATGAAAGCTTCTAGAGTACAAATTGTTAAGTCAACGTTACTACACTTAAAAATTAGTTTTTGCGGCGGGGTGGGAGGACCTCCTGGGTGGCTCAGTCGGTTAAGCATCTGACTCGATTTCAGCTCAGGTCATGATCTCACAGTTCTTGAGATTGAGCCCTGTGATGGGCTCTATGCTGACAGTGCAGAGCCTGCTTGGGATTCTCTCTCTCCCCCTCTCTCAACCTCTGCCACATTCTCTCTCCCTCTCTCTGTCAAATTTAATAAATAAGCTTTAAAAAAAGAATTAGTATTTTTCAGAAGCTTAATTGCCCAATGTATCTCAGGCAATTAAAAAAGAAGAACACTGAGTGTCCCCTAATTTATTTCTATTCCCAGCTGACATGTGGCTTGCCCACAGGTGGCCATTTCCTGCCTCTTTGCTGGGATGTCCCACACTCTTCAAAACTAGGAAAGGGTAAACTAACAGCATGTGGCATCTTTGACATGCCTGGCATGAGTGGGCTAGCCACTTTCAAATCTTACTTCATTGATTTTTCTCAAGAATCCCAAATATGGTATCATCTCCAGTTTACCAATGAGGAAGCTATGTGTCCAAGATCACAGGAGTAATAAAATGGTGAGGCCAGGTTGGAACTCATGGCTATTCAACTCCAAAACTCACACTCCTTCCTTTGTACCCCGCCCAACTACATAGGAACACTAAGAGTACAGATGCGCCAAAGAAGATCTTAGCTGCCTGCACTAGGTACCAAGGAATGGTTGTAATGGTTGTAATTCACATCGCCTACCTCTATCAATGAACACTCTATTTCTGAAGATTTATTCTGCTTGTTCTCCAAGGGCCTAAGTGGCCCCGGAGTACTTCTACCAAACTACCAAACTGAGCACATCCTAAAGACATGCCCACAAAACTCTTCCTTATTCTCCATCAAGTCTCTGCACTCCAACCACCACCATCAAAAAACAGACGCACCAACCACTGCATTTCTTTTAATTGCCTTCTGGACCAAATGGTACCAAGAAAGAAAAAAATCACGCGGACAATTTCTGTTACCTTACTAAAGATAGGTGACCATCTCACTGCGGTCCCTAAATGCACATATAGCAACACCGGCAGCATTTTCAAAACTGTGCAGAGGGCAGAGTTTGACAGGAAGCATCCCAGCTGTGGTAACTGACTGCTTGCCATAAGAGCTACTAGGTGAACCCTGTGCAGAACATTTAAAAATGTCATTATAAGGAAACACAGTCACAATCTTCCCCTCCAACAAAAAATATTTTCAATAAACAGCCTAGAATGTTCTCTCTTCCTCCTGTCTCCCAACGCCCAATCCCATCACTTTCAGGAAAGCTCACCTGATTAGTACCCGTCTATTCTAAATAGCTCCTTTATCCTGAATTCCCAGATTCTCCTTTATTGCTGAATTATCAAATAACGGTTTGTGCTGGTTTGTGAGATTTTAAGCCATTTCACAAGGACTGGACTCTGTCGAGGGTATACAGAGCCATTGGACAATTTCTGCTCTCAGGAAGGTGAGCCACACTGAACAGAGAGGGATAACAAGCCACATACTGTACCACATAAGAGATTTGGGGAGCACAAAAGAAAGGGGTAGGGAAAGAAGTTCAGGAAAGGCCTCAGGTAAGAGGTAGCATTTCAATGGGTTCTAGATGCTGAATTGGATTTCCTCAAAGAAAACTTTGTAAAGAGGGATGAAGATTTAGTAGATATGGGAGTTGAATTGTGGCCCCCCAAAAAGATATGTTGAAGTCCTAACTTCCAGTACTCAGAATGTGACCTTATTTGGAAATAGGGTTGTTGCAATTAGGTAAGATGAGGTCATACTGGAGCAGGGTGGGCCCTTAGTTCAATATAACTGGTACCCTTACAAGAAGACACCCATGTGAACATAGGGACACACAGGAGAATGCCATGTGACAATAGTCAGATTTGAAAGATGCAGCTACAAGCCAAGAAACACTAAGGAGTACTTGCAAAATACCAGAACCTGGGAACAGGCAAGGAAGGATTCTCTCTTACAGGTTTCAGAGGGAGCATGGCTCTGCCCACACCATGATTCTGACTTTCAGCCTTCAGAATAGAGACAACACATTTCTGTTTTTTAAGTCACCCATTATGTAGAACTCTATTATGGCAGCCCTAAGAAACTAATGCAATAGGGGATTGGAAGAAAGAGGAAAAAAACAAGATGTGGTGAAAGGCAACCACAGAAGATATATACAAAATGACTTTCTGTAACTTGCAGGAGACCTATGCCCTACTTTACTTTGCTGAGAATGAGCTCACCTCAGCATCCTCCCCTCTGCATCCAAAGGGTTCTCTGGCTTTACCTCACTTCCCTGCAGCCTGTCCTTAAATGAAGGAGCTGTTTCTCCTTTCACAGGCTAGACCTGCTACCTTGCTTTAATTACTTGAATCCAAGGACTTCCCATTCATCATTTCTATGTTTTACTCCAATTATTTCATACCTCCATTGTCTGCTGAGTAAACCACAGATAACTTCCTACAATTCCACTTTCCCTCTTCCCAATCCCCACAGGCTGACCTCCCATCTTTTCTATTTAAAAGAAGCCTAGGGTAGATTCCTCCACTCTCTCACTGCCCATTCACAACTCAACCTTTCATTCAATGACCTCTCCTGACCTGCCTATGGAAACAGTTATGGAAGGATGGCTGGTCAGTCTGCCTGATCACTGACTCTTACAGATGCTATCGTTGTCACTTTCCACAATATTTTTGTGTTGCCTCACATGAACATCCACTTTCCCCCTACATGAAATGCTCTCTTCTTCTGGCTCCTGGAAGAACACACTGTTCTCCACTCACCTCCCTGACTGCTCCTTTCCTGTTTCCTTTCTTGGTCAAGATCATTTTGGTGCTCCTTTCCCATGTCACCACTGTACTTTGTACTGACCTCTGTTATGACAGTTCTGCCCTATACCTTCAGTCAGTCAGAGCTTACGTTCGAACACCATTACACGCTCCACATGAAGGGTAAAGGCCTTACCATGGTATGTGTGGTGGAGTCCTAATTCCTCAGTCTCATTACCTGCGCTATTGTTGTCATACATTCTAAAAAATAGGTTAGGGGACACCTGGGTGGCTCAGTCAGTTGGGCATACAACTCTTGGTTTTGGCTCAGGTCACGATCTCACGGTTTGTGAGTTCAAACCCCGCATTAGTCTCTGTGTTGGCAGCTCAGAGCCTGCTTGAGTTTCTCCCTCTCTCCCTCTATCCCTCCCCCCAACCCCCTCTCAAAATAAATAAACTTTTTTTTAAGTTACAAATATACAATACAGTGCAACTATTTTGCTTTGAACAATGTTCTTTTAGAATTAAAAGTAGGAAAAATTGAATTTTTCAGTTCAATTACCTTCATTTATTTCATACCCAGTGTTCTTCATTTCTCTGTAGAGACCCAAAATTCTATCTGGTATCATAATCCTACTGCCTAAAGACCTTTCTTTAACATTTCATGTAGCGTTGATGAGCTGGCAATGAATTTCCAGTTTTTGTTTGAGGAAATCTTTCATTCTCTTTCATTTTTGAAATAGATTTTCACTAGGCATAGAATTCTGGGTTGACAGCTCTTTGCTTTTAGCACTTTAAAAAATGTCACTTCATTATATTCTAACTTGCATAGTTTCTGAACAGGGATAATTCTTATCTTTGTTCCTCTGTAATGTGTCCTTTTCTCTCTGGCTGCCTTTAGGATTTTCTCCTTTTTTTAATTTTTAATTTTTATTTTTTGGTTGATAAACGTATGAGTATTATTTGCCTAGGTGTGTTTTGTTTTGGTATATTCATCCTGACTGGTATTATCTGAGTTTCTTGGGTCTGTGATTTGGTGTCACTAATTTTGCGAACTTCTCAGCCATTATTTCTCCAAATATTTTTTGCCTTCCCCACTCTATCTTCCATCCCCTTCTGGTGATCCAATAAAGTATACGTTCGACTGTCTGATACCATCCTGCTGGTCTTGGATGTTCTTTTTGTTTCGTTCTGTTGTTGGTTTTACTTTTTTTCGCTTCAGTTTGGGTAATTTCTGTTGCCCCACAGGATCTTGCCCATTGTCCACCACTTCTATTACAGCAGTTAGTCTATTTAATCATAGTTATTTTAAAGTCCCTGCCAGATAGTTCCAACATCCGTGACATATCCAGTCTGATTCTAATGATTGCTTTGTCTCCTGTTTTTTTGTTTTTGTGGCTTTCTTTTGTCTTTTCATATGCCTCATAGTTGTTTTTTTTTTTTTGGTTTGTTTTTTTTTTAAGTTTGGGCATCTTAGATAAGAGAGTAGAGGCGAGGTAAATATTTTTTTAATGCCTGGAAATGTGCACGCCTTTCCTTCTGCCTGGCCTTGAGTGTCAGGGTTTGCACTAATCTAATCGGGAGCTGGGCTGGCTTAGAAGTCTGTTGTTGCTGCGGTGATCCTCAGTGACCCACAGGCTAGTCATACCCTGTGCTCAGTCTATTTTATACCCTGAATGCCAGTCTATTTGTTTTCCAATGATTGCTGCACCCTTGGCCTTCAATCTTTTCTTTTCACCATGCCCACAGAGAAAGTCTGCCTCTTGCAAAGTAGTTACTACCTCATGCTTGTTACCCTGGTGATGGAGTGGGGATAGAGAGTGTCCTCTGTTATTCTGATTTATCCCCAATGTTAGGCAGGTACCATATCCCTGGATCTTGGGGAAGATGGCCTATTCCGTGATCCTCCCCATCCCTCAGTAACCCTGCCCTCTCCTGAGTTCAGAGTCCTGAATCCAGCTTGTAATCTTGCCCCTCCCCCACCAGGGTTGAGGTGTTTTGTTTTTTTTTTTCCTGTTTTCTTCCCCAGCTACAGAAAGATTTTACCAGTGCCCAAAAGATGATGGTGTTTGTTGCCTCTCTCCCAAAGCAAAGCTTCTGTTCTATAGAGGAGATACAAAAGAAATCTAGGCAAAATTTCTTGCCCTTTTCAGAGCAGCTGCTGTTTCTTCTCCTGGTTCGGCCCCACAGATAACACTTTCCCTGTACTTTCTCAAACTTTTCTGTGAGTGACTAGCATAGTTCACGGAGAAAAACTTGCAAGAGGGTACAACCCCCCCCCCATGTTTGCAACCCCGAGGGCTTCCCTCACTTTCGCCAGTGCTCACTCAGCCAGCCTGCACCACTCTCCAGTCACCCTGGCTGAAATTAGTGCTTGTGTCTCATCCCTCCCTGCGAACGCCCACCTCTCTCTCTGTTCTGGATCTTGCACCCTCAGTACTATCTTTGGCTCAAGAACAGTTGTTAACTTGCTCTTTGTCCAGTTTTTTTTCACTGTAAGGTTAAGAGCAAAGTGCTTTCCAGATCTTTCCATCCCTCTGCATCTTCAACTGGAAAATGAAATACCTCTTTGCATTTTCAACCTATTCACTCCACCAAGAATGACCTTTTTACTCACAGACATATGTATCTGTGCTATGCAGATGTTGGGGGTTTTGTATATAATTATCATCTTAAGAAATAACTGCTCTTGGCAGGGAAGAGGAATGGAATGAGCTTAGTTACTGAGTCCCAAGCACAGTGCTTGATGCTTTTGCATTTTCTAATTTAAGCCTTATAACTTAAAAGGTATCTATATTATGAACCAAA
This sequence comes from Neofelis nebulosa, assembly GCF_028018385.1. Lineage (NCBI taxonomy): Eukaryota > Metazoa > Chordata > Mammalia > Carnivora > Felidae > Neofelis > Neofelis nebulosa. Next base: position 40,906,451 of record NC_080784.1, read on the forward strand.
TTTGTGGCATGAGGGAACTGAAGCTCAGTAACTTGCTGAAGGTCACATAACTGCTAAGTGGCAAAGTTGAGATTCAAGTCTGGATCCTCCAAAGGCTATTCCCAGCATCCGGCTCTGCCCCACCAGCTCTACTGGGCCTGGCCAACCTGTGTGGCCGACTGCACAGTGGTTTCTGTTCACAGTGAACATGGAGGCCACTTGACACAAACTTTTGTGACCATAAAGAAGGAGGTTCATAAGGCCTTGGGCTGGGACTTGGGAGCTGCCTGGTGAAATGCCCACACCCTTTCAGAAAAGGCCATTATAGAAACACAACATGTAGGGGCACCTGAGTGGCCCAGTCAGTTAAGCATCCCACTCCTGATTCTGGCTCACGGCATGATCTTGAGGTTCATGAGTTTGAGCCCCATGTCAGGATCCGCACTGACAGCACAGAGCCTGTTTGGGATTCTCTCTCTCTCTCCCTCTCTCTGTCTCTGCTCCTCTCCAGCTCACATGTGCTCACTTGCTCTCTCTTTCTCTCTCTCTCTCTCTCAAAATAAATAAATAAACAGGGGCACCTGGGTGGCTCAGTCAGTTAAGCATCCAACTTCAGCTCAGGTCATGAGTTCACTTGTGAGTTTAAGCCCCGCATCAGGCTCTGTGCTATTAGCTCAGAGCCTGGAGCCTGCATTGGATTCTGTCTCCTTCTCCCCACAGCAACCCTCCCCCTCCCCCCGCCCCGCTCACTCTTTGTCTCTCAAATGTAAAATAAAACATAAAAAAAATTTTTTTTAATAAATAGACATTAAAAAAAGAAGAAGAAAGAAACACAGCACCTAGTCCAAACCCTCAGGATCCATCCTCACCATCAGGTCTCAGAGTGTGTGCCTGGCAGGCAGGTGGGAGGGATAGACCACCAGTTGAGTGGCCGCTGAGGACCGAGCATGCCTCACAACCACAGGGAAAGTCTGTGCAGGACTGAGCTTCCCTTTACCCCTCCTCATGTCACCCCACCAGGCGCACTAAGTCACTAATGAGCAACTTTAATTTCCTTGGAGGAAGCTGCTGCCATTGTATCTCATTCAATACAGGTTCAAGGGAAAGTTACTTTGTGTGACAGAAGCGAGGTACAACAAATTTACTGTGTGGCTGCTGCCATGGCTGATATAACAAAGGATTGTTCCAGAGGGTCACAGAGACAGAGAGCACGTAAGAGGAGATTACTGACAATGTGGCAGCACAATGGCCTTTCAAGTCTCAAGGCTACGAGTTCACTGCCAGGTCTCCAGACTCTGTGTGTACAGTATATGGATACTGACAAATGCAACAAATTCTATAATCACCACCACAGTACCTTAAAAAACAGTCCCACTACTGCAAACATTCTCTTCAAGTTCCTCTTTGTGTCGTTTTGGGATTAGGATAACACCAAACAGCTAGCAGGCCCTGGTTCCCAGGACCCAATTCCCTGAGTTCTCAATCGGGACCAAGTTAGCCACAACCCCACCTTGGTTGCCCAGGAACCACAAACCCATACCATATTCCTGTAGACTATTTTCTTCAAGGCAAGAGACCATTTCTAGTTTCTCACTCTTTAATCCCAAAAGGGTTCCTTAATCTAGCCTCGGGCAATGCTATGTAGCAGGCACCAATATCCCCAAGGCCCAGGAGCCCTACAACAGCCCCTGCCCTGTCCACCCAGTCAGAGGTTGGAGCATCATGAGCCTCAGCTAACTCTCTCCCTGGAGCTGCAGGGCTCAGTGCCAACGGTCCACATTTATGATGCCTGAAAGGTTCAGAACATAAAAGGCTTTAATTTCTTATCCATTTTCCTGTTGACAAAGTGAAAGCCAAACAGTGAAACTGGAACAAATGTGCACAGTTCCTATGCTGCGTGCACAATTCCTGTGCTGTGTACACAGTTCCTGTGCCGTGTGTACAATCCGTATGCTTCAGAAATGCATGGTCACCAGAAATGCATCTGTGTTTTTAAAATAATCCAATTGAGCACTTTCTCTTTTCTTTTTTCTTGCCATCAGTGTACTGTTTTTATTTTATATGAACTTATAATTATCATAGGCAATGTTTTCCCATCATGAATACTTAGTAATTTTTTTAATGTTTATTTATTTTTGAGAGAGAGAGACAGACAGAGTATGACCAGAGGAGGAGGGGCAGAGAAAAGAGGGAGACACAGAATCCAAAGCAGGCTCCAGGCTCCGAGCTGTCAGCACAGAGCCAGACATGGGGTTCGAATCCTCAAACCATGAAATCATGACCTGAGTGGAAGTCAGATGCTTAACTGACTGAGCCACCCAGGAGCCCCAAGTACTTAGCAATTTTCAAAAACACTGCTTTGATCATGTTACTTCCCTGCCCCAAAACACTTCACAGTTTGCCATTGTTTACTTGATAAAGTCCAAACCATTTAGCCATCCCTAAATTTGCACACATTGCCTCCCATGATGCCTCCATACAAAGCTATGCTCTGATTCCACAGGACTTTTTTCCAAACTACCCCCTACCCCCTCTGCAAGTGTGGCCCCATGAAACCCTCTCAGGCCAAGAAGAAGAATGAATTTCCTCCCTTACCTAGATTTCTATAATCCACACTCTTCATCAGCCCAAGCCAGCTTGAGCTGTTATGGCTGTTGACAGACCTCTCTGCCCTACAAGATCTCCCAGGATCAGAAAGAGTTGAGGGGCACCTGGGTGGCTCAGTCAGTTAAGCATCTACTTCCTCAGGTCACGATCTCACAGTCCATGAGTTTGAGCCCCGCACCAAGCTCTGTGCTGACAGCTCAGAGCCTGGAGCCTGCTTCAGATTCTGTGTTTCCCTCTCTGCCCCTCCCCCACTCACACTCTGTCACTCACAAATGAATAAATGTTAAAGAAAAATTTTAAAAAAAGAAAGAAAGAAAGAAAGAAAGAAAGAAAGAAAGAAAGAAAAAAAAAAGAAAGAGTTGAGCTTCTCCTAAGTAGCTGTCTTTGCCTTACTGACACTGTGAACTGGATAAAGAATTCTTTTCCTCTTACCTGCTCACTGTTAAAAAGCTGAAAGCTAAATTTGTCTCCTATGTCTAGCAAAACATACAGGACCCTGTGGCATAGATTTTGTACAGTAACTTAAACTTGAGCTCTGGCTAAAATCATAAGCCCTACCCTTATTTTTTCTTTGACTCATTTGTCTTTCTGACTTGTTTTATGTTGCTACATGTATATATGTTTCTAGAGGAAGGATGAGAATGTATAAGAAAGTGAAATTCATTCCTGACCATGCCTGGCACAGACATCCTGCACTCTCCACGATACAAAGTTGGCAAGGGGCAGTTTACATGCTGATATTTGTCATTATATGAAGATGTCCCTGGAAGTAAGTCATTATATGAAGATGTCCCTGGAAGATGTCCCTGGAAGTAAGTCAGTCAGGCTGCTGCTGTTACAACCAACCAGGATTCATAAGATACTTAACCCTGCTGCGGTAAACAACACTGAAGCCCTGATCCAGCCACAAGTCAGAAATTTCCCATTGCGTTAAGATATTTTCAGAAAAACTGCAAGAATATCCATACTTGCCAAAGCCATCTATGTGCGACCCCTATCAAAATCCCAATGGCATTTTTCATTGAAATAGAAAAAACAATCCCGGGGTGCCTGGGTGGCTCAATCGATTACATGTCAGACTTTGGCTCAGGTCATGATCTCACAGTTTGTGGGTTCAACCCCCACATCAGGCTCTGTGCTGACAGCTCAGAGCCTGGAGCCTGCTTTGGATTCTGTGTCTCCCTCTCTCTCTGCCCCTCCCCTGCTTGCTTGCTCTCTCTCAAAAATAAATAAAAGCATTTTTTTTAATTTTTAAAAAAAGAAAACAAAAAGCAATCCTAAAATTCATACAGAACCAGAACAGACCTCAAAAAGCTAAAGCAATCTTGAACCAGAAAAACAAAGGCATCACACTTCCTGATTTTAAACTATATTGCAAAGCTATAGTAATGGGGGGGAAAAGTATGGTATTGGTATAAAAATAAAAACAGATATCAAAGGAACAGCATACAGAGCCCAGAAATAAACCCATGCTTAACAGTGAATGAATTTTTGACAAAGGTGCCACCAATTCACAATGCGGGAAAAGAGTCTCTTTAAATGTTTATTAATTGATTTTGAGAGAAAGAGAGAGAACATGAGCAGGGGAGGAGCAGAGAGAGAGAGAGAGAGAGAGACAGAATCTCAAGCAGGCTCTACACTGTGGCTATGCGTGGAGCCTGACACAGGGCTCCATCTCACAACCATGAGGTCATGACCTGAGCTGAAATCAAGAGCTGGACACTTAACTGACTGAGCCACCCAGGTGCCCTAGGACAATCTCTTTAATAAATGGTGCTAGGAAAACTGGATATCCATATACAAAAGAATGAAATTGGACCCCTATCTTATACCATACACAGAGATTAACTCAAAATGGATTAAAGACTAAAATTTAATACATAAAATGTAAAACTCCTAGAAAGAAAGAAAATCTTATTTACAATAGTATCAAAAACAATAAAATATTTAGGAATAAATTTAACCAAGGTGGCAAAAGGTCTGTATAGTAAAAACTATAAGAACTTAGTGGAAGAAATTAAAGACGACACAAATGGAAAGATACCGTGTGTTCACAGATAGGAGGAATTTATATGGTCAACATGTCACCTGTTACCCAAAGCCATCTATAGATTCAATGTAATCCCCATCAAAATTCCAACAGCATTCTTCACAGAAATAGAAAAAGTATCCTAAAATTTATATGGAGCCAAAAAAGACCCAATCCTGAGAAAGAAGAACTCAGCTAGAGGCAACATACTTCCTGATTTCAGATTATATTATGAAGCAATAGTGATCAAAACAGTATAGCACTGACATAAAAATGGACCAATGGAACAGTATATAGAGAGCCTAGAAATAAACCCACATATATACAATCAATTAATATGTATCAAAGGAGCCATGAATACTCAGTGGGGAAAGGATAGTCTCTTTAATAAATGGTACTGGGAAAAATGGACAACCACGTGAATGAGATTAGATCCCTATCTTACACCACTCATAAAAATTAACTTGAAATGGCTTAAAGACTTAAATTTAATGCCTAAAACCACAAAACTCCTAGAAGAAAACATAGGAGAAAAACTTCTGGGCATCAGTCTTGGCATCAATTTCCCAACACGACATCAAAAGCAAACGCAACTTTTGCAAAATAAACAAGTGGAATTATGTCAAATGAAAAAGTTTCTGCACAGCAAGGAAAACAAACAACAAAATGTAAAGGCAATCTGTAGAATGGGAGAAAATATTCGCAAGCCACATATCTGATAAAGAACATCCAAAATATATAAAGAATTCTTATAACACAACAGCAAAAAATTAAGTAACCTGATTTAAAAATGGGGTTTAGGAGTGCCTGGGTGGCTCAGTCGGTTAAGCGGCCGACTTCAGCTCAGGTCATGATCTCACAGTCCGTGAGTTCGAGCCCCGCGTCGGGCTCTGTGCTGACAGCTCAGAGCCTGGAGCCTGTTTCAGATTCTGTGTCTCCCTCTCTCTGGCCCTTCCCCATTCATGCTCTGTCTCTCTCTGTCTCAAAAATAAATAAATGTTAAAAAAATAAATTAATTAATTAATTAATTAATTAAAATGGGGTTTATTCAGAACAAAAATGTTTCCAAAGAACATACAGATAGCCAGCAGGTACATGAAAAGATGCTCAACATCACTTATCATCAGTGAAATGCAAATAAAAAGCACAATAAGGTGTCACCTTACATCTGCAAAGATGTCTAGTATCAAAAAAACAAGAGATAATAAATTCTGGCAAGGATGTAAAGAAGAGAGAACCCTTGTATGCTGTTGGTGGGAATGTAAACTGGTATAGCCATTACGCAAAACAGAATGGAGTTTCCTCAAAAAATTAAAAAACAATATATCCCAGCAATCCTACATCTAGGTATATATCCAGAGAAAATGAAATCACTGTCTTGAAAATATATCTGCATTGCAAATTTATTCACAATAGCCAAGATGGGAACAACCTGCATGTCCACTGATGGATGAATCAAGAAAATGTGGTATGTATTTTACTTTTTTTTAATGTTTATTTTTGAAGGAGAGAGAGACAGACAGAGCATGAGTAGGGGAGGGGCAGAGAGAGAGGGAGACACAGAATCTCAAGCAGGCTCCAGGCTCTGAGCTGTCAGCACAGAGCCTGATGCAGGGTTTGAACTCACAAACCATAAGATCATGACCTGAGCCAAAGTTGGACACTTAACTGACTAAGCCACCCAGGCAGCCCTTGTAGTATGTATTTTGTATGTATATATATATATATATATATATATATATATATATATACACACACACACATATATATACGTGTGTATATATATATTCAATATTACATATAAAACTGTATTTATACATATAAAAATATATAAATATATAAAATATACACACAATGGAATATTATACATCCATAAAAAAGAAGGCAGTCCTACCATTTGCAGCAGCATGGACAAACCTGGAGGGCATTCATACTAAGTGAAATAAGCCAAATAGAGAAAGACAAATACTATATGGTATCACTTACGTGCAGAATCTTAAAAACAACAACAACAACAAAGGAACTCATATCATAGAAACAGAGTAGAATAGTGGTTTCTAGGGACTGGTGGGGGAGGTGGGTAGGGGGATGGGAGACGGTTGGTCAAACAGAACAAACTTCCAGTTATAAGAGGAGTAAGTTTTAAGGACACAGCATGCTGACTATAATTAATAACACTGTATTATACACTTGAAATCTGCCAAAGGAATAGATTTTAGGCATTCTCACACACACACAAAAAGGTAACTATGTGAGGTGAGAGATGTAAATAAACTCGATTGTAGGAATCCTTTCATATTGTGTGTATATATATCAAATAATCACATTGTATACTTTAAATATATTACAATTTTATTTGTCAACTAAACCTCAGCACAGCTGGGGTCGATAAAAGAAAAACTACAAGACAATGAATGCCAAAAGTTAAATGCTCAAATATCTTCGGATGATGGTAAAAGCAGGCTTCAGCAAAACTCCCCGTGCTGTTACCAGGTCTAGACCTTGATCTTCCCTCTGGCTACACAGCTTCTTGTCCACTGTTAAAGCCGCTCATTCAACAAGTGTTTATTTGAGTCACTTCCCTGTGGGAGTATGCCTGGCAATGCTAGCTGCCTACATTCTCCTCCCTCCTTTACCAACAGAACCCCAACTTGGCTCCAGGCAGCAATGTATCCTCCTTAAAAAACAAACAAAAACAACTTCATTTCCGACTCACTCTTGCAGCTAAGGACAACCTACTTCCTGCCAGTGAGATGTGAGCAGAAGCTGGCTGGTTGAGGCCTTCCAGGAAAGCTCTCCTATTCCTAATAATAAGAGAAGAACACTCAGCTGGTCTATACCTTTGACCTCACCATCGCCTTTCCTACTGCCTGAAAGACAGATGTACTGACAGGGGTACAAGAGCCATTTTGTAAACCTGAGTAGAAAGCTAAAGGATCCTGGGAGCTACCACGCCAGTCCTGGATCACTGCCTCTGCACTTCTTGCTGCATAAGAAAAATAAACCCTCATATTTCAAGCCAGAGTTTTAGGTCTTCTAGTACACAGAGCCAAACTCAATTCCTAAGTGATGCAGGAAAAGTGGTGTGTTTAATAATAAGAGAGATAAATAAGACCTAATCCCAGCCCTCAAATGGTTATAATCTATCAAGGGGAGATAAGAAACTCAGAGGAATAATCATAATACCAGATGGAACGTGACAAGCACATGAGCCATAGCTGGGGTGCTAAAAGAGTTCAGAGCAGGGAGAAATGGCTTCTAGCTAAAAGCACTGAAATTGGGCCACTCTGCACTAAAATCTGACATTTATCTCACCTGGAGAGACACTATTCTCCAGTGTCTTTATTCCAAGAGAATAAATCTCTACCAATGGAACCGCATGCATCTGAGCTTCTTAAGGAGTATTTTCAAGCGGTGACTCCCCTTCCACGGACAGGGCTGAGGACTGTGGCTGTGCCAGGTGTGGGCGTGGGAATGTGTCACTCTGATTCTCTCTCTCCACTCCCTCCCCTTCCCCTGTCCATCCGCCCACTTTTTCTGAGAGTCCTAAATATGTGCTTTCAGGGCCTAAAGGGGAAAAACTTTCCTCCATCTCTCTCCAGATGATTCTGGTGCTGCTGGCTCTTGCCCAAGAATGCCCTGGCAGAGGATTTGGGTTGCATGTTTTAAACCATCATAACAAAAGCCTTGATAAGGAATCTGAACCTAATGCCTGCACTGTGCAAAGGCCTCTAGGCCATCTGAGCTCATCTCCTGTAGGAGCTGGACAGCGAGGACATCCACAAAAACACACCAACAGATTTGCAGCACTGTTTTCCAGATAACATACAGGCCGGGCAGTATACAGGGGTCATGAGAAACAGCAACCAAAATGTGTACCCAGCCCTCTCCCTGCTGGAACTTGGCCACCTTGAAATGTTCCCTGCTGTGTTCTAGATTCATGGCTGGTGCCCACGAACCGCATGAGAGATATCTGCCATGTCTTCCTTGTGGAATCACTCAGTGAGTCCTCTGTCACTGGCGATCTCCACAACCTGCACCCCCTACCAGAGCATACTGGCCTCTCTCTCTCTCCCACTCCAAGTCCCTGACTTACCCATAATCCCAAATGGGAGAGCCACCTTTCATCCCCACACTGTGCTCCACGCAGGCCATAAGCAGGGGCTGCTCTGTGCCTTCTGCATCCCCGCCTCTACCCTACACACCATTCAGTATTCACACCCTCTCTTTTAAAAAGTGCCACTGCACACTAGGACTGGGCCCCAAGTTCACCAGGCCAGGCCAGACAGAGGGCAACGTGCTAGGCATAAATCCCACCTCACCCTCAGAGCTGACGATGGTTGCTAACTCTCAGGGCCATCCTGCTTGGTCCACACTCTTTCTATGGAGGTTCCTTGGTCCTCCTTGTAAACAACACCCTGCAGACCACAAAACTGGTGCTCCAGATGCCCAGAACAAGCCAAGACCTCAAGCCCTCTGCCTTTGCCAACCCCACCCCACACATATAAAAGGATTCTAATCCAAAAACAATGGAAAGCACAGCTTTCACTATGAAATCAGTAACTACAAAAATATTTTACCCAAAACACATAGGCTGTGACAAGTCAACAGAATTCTGTTTGTCACCCAAAAGGTTAAATTTGAAAAGAGCAATGTCTTCTTACCATATCACATAGTCAAAAAATATCATGCACTATATTGAAAGCATATTTACATCTAATGAGCTAGACTACATGTGCAAATTAATATATGCTAATTGTCTTTGGCTGTTTCTTTTACATAAAGTCAATATTTTTATGGATCATTAAATGTATCCCTTAGCATATTAATTTCAAAAGAAAAATTAATAGCTATAAAAATAAATTCCCTGGCACAACCAATATAAAGATTTAGAACTAAAACTGTTGCTATAATAGAGTATCTTAACATGCTGGCTACCAAACACATAGTAAGTCTCCAATTCAAGAAAAAATAAAGTTTGTATCAAATTCTTTTCTGTGTGTGATTTAAAGCTGGGTTAACTGAGTTTGGCTGAAGTGCTTACATTGGAATCCATACATTTTGAATGGTTTAAAATAAGTACCTATTGATGTCTTTTTTTATAATCGGATGAGAAAAAGAACATAAAAACCAAGAGGGCAGCAAAAAGAATCAGGCCTTGAGGCCCGCTGACTGCTCTCTCCCAGAAATTGACACAGCACAGTGTCTGGCACAGAACGGGGCTCAAAACTTTTATATAAATGAATGAATGAATGAATGAATGAACTGTTCACAGTAATCTATGATGCCTTTAGCTAATAAACATAATACTAACAGCTAAAATTTCTTAAATACTTACTATGTACCAAGTACCCTAAAATGGAGGTAGTCTCCTCGATTCACAGATAAGAACTGAGGCCCAGCAAGCTTAAGTAATATGCACAAGTGACAGAGCCAAGATACAAATGCATGTGTGGCCACGAAACTGTCAACACCATCTACACATCACTTCCGTAACCTAGTGCCCACAGGCGGTTACTCAGGGTGTGCAGATATGAGCCTGTGGCCACCAGATACAACCTGGGGCCATGACCAGATACCTCCAGCCATCCCACAGGAGGGCCACACAGCTCTTAGGATTCACCCCAGTCCAGACATGTGGTGGGACACCAACCTTGCACACCCAGAAACCCAGTGAAACCAGCAAGTTTAACTCAGAGTAACCAATCCTACAGTGCTGCACATGTTTGGAGCACTGATTCTTTAGCGATGGGAAATATCATCACAGGGACCAGCATATTCTCCCAATTAATAATACCTGTGACCTGGGAAGCTAAGTAATCATCAGAACGCTACTGGGGAAACGAAAACAAGAATGGGTCCAGTCATTTCAACACGTCTTTCCAGAGCAATCGGACTATGTATTTGTTGGCTGTCACTACCTGCCACAAATCTGTGCTCTGGGGACAAAGTGTAGCAAGGCAATTCCAATGTCGTCTCAAGAGTCTCCCTTCTCAATGTCTCCACGTTAGAGCAAGCCTCTTTATTCACTTAGGCTACAGTTTAGCTGAAGTCCAGGGAACTCTTCACCTCTTTAAAAAGACAGCATTCTGGGCTCTGACCTGAAGGCCCAACAGACTGATATCAAAATTTAAGGCCAAGTCTTATTTCCCTTATTTTCATGTTTTTATATGTGGGAGGACTTTTGGCATAAGTCTATAGAACTGAAAACAATAGCATACATGTATGTGTTTCATATTTTTAACATACTAATGAAAGACAAGTTTGCCAATAACAACAACAACAAAAAACAACCATTAGCACTCTATATTAGCTATCTAGTATAATTCTATCAGTGAGAATGTCACAGCATTTTCATGCTACCCAAATACCACCTAAAATTCTGAAATGAATAAATGTTTATCTTAAACCTCAAGCTTAGCTGACTGTTGGCTCTCAGGTTAGCAAGAGCAAAAAAAAAAAAAATGGAATTTATAAAAACTAGCCACTAACAAGTAGATGCTGCTGAGATAAAAGAGAAAGTGAATGCCAAGGGAGAGGAAGTAAGTCAACCGGTTTCTTATGTTTCAAGGGTACAGAGGTCATGGTTAGCTCCTCCCACACTGTGACTTTCTTTTTGGAAAAAGTACCTCCTTTGAAAAGCTCATAATTAAGTTTGATGATGCACCTTCACCATTTAGTGGTACTCTACATGAGAAAATTCTATAAACCCTTTGGAAAATTCAAATGCCTATACTGTGATCTATAAACAGTCCTTGTCCCAAATTCAAATGAAAATGAAGCCCATAGATTTGATACAGAGCTCTAACATATATAATTCCACTCTTAACCAAAGAGTCTATCTTTAAAGGATAGGAGACTTTTTCATATCAATAGAAGTAGTAATATACTGAGATGCCTGGGTGGCTCAGTCAGTTAAGCATCCAACTCTTAATCTCAGCTTGGGTTTTGATCTCAGGGTTGTGAGTTCAAGCCCCACATTGGGCTCCACACTGGGCAAGAAGCCTACCTAAAAAAATAAATAAAAGAGACAGTAATATACTAACATTTATTTTGTGGAGGGGGGCTTCAAATATCCCATTTCTAAAACCCTAGGATTTTCTGGCTTTCGAGTGCCAAACCCCCCACAATGTGGAGTTTCTGCATAAAACCTCCCTGCTGGCTTCCCAGTGTCCAGTCACCTGTTCAAGGCTTACTCAGGGAAGATGGATCTGGAAACACGCTTGTGTTCATTACCTTGGCTGCTGTGACAAATTACCACCAACTTGATGGCTTAAAACAACACAAATTTACTCTCTTATAATTCTGTTGGTCAGAAGTCCAAAATAGATCTCACTGGGCTAAATCAACAGGTCAGCAGAAACACAGGGTAGAATCTTCTGGGGGAGAATCCATTTCTTTACCTTTTCCCTTTCCAGAAGCTGCTTTCATTCTTTGGCTAGTGGCTCCTTCTTCCATCTTAAAACCAGCAATAGCTGGTTGAGTTTCTCTTACACTGCACCAGTCTGGTTCTGTTTTCTTCAACACACCTTCTTTGACTCTGTTAAGACTAGTGATTGGGGGCACCTGGGTGGCTCAGTCGGTTAAGCATCCAACTCTTGATTTCGGCTCAAGTCACCTTCTTGTGGTTTGTGATTTCGAGCCCCACATCAGGCTCTGAGCTGCGCACGCAGAGCCTGCTTGAAATTTTCTCTCTCTCTCCTTCTGCCCCTCCCCCTCTTGTGCTGTCGTGCTCTCTTTCTCTCTCTCTCTCTCAAAATAAATAAACATTTAAAAAAAAGACTAGTGATGACATTGGCCCCACCCACATAATCCAGAATTATCTCCCCATTTCAAGGTCCTTAATCCTAATCACATTGGCAAAACTCTTTTTGCAGGTAACATACTCAGATTCCAGAATGTGGCCATCTTTTTTTTTTTTAATGTTTATTTATTTTTGAGAGACAGACAGAGTGCGGGAGGGGTGGGGTGCAGAGACAGACAGAGAGAGACAAAATCCAAAGCAGGCTCCAGGCCCCAAGCTGCCAGCACAGAGCTACCAGCACAGGTACCAACACGGGGCTTGAACCCACAGACTGTGAGATCATGACCTGAGCCGAAGTCTCAGACTTAACCGACTGAGCTCAGACTTAACCGACTGAGCCACCCTGGTGCCCTGAATGTGGCCATCTTTGAGAAGCCATTATTTTGCCTACCAGAAATTTTCTTTTTCAAAAGGGAAGATGACAATTTTTATTGTTATTACAAAAGCAATATTTTTAACTTCACTCATTTAAATAATTGCAAGAGCAACTATGGGCTTAATCCTCACACAGGCACCACATCAGGCACAGTAGCTACAAATCATAAGAAAAAGCTTTCTTTACCTTGGATCCCCACAGTTCCTAACTAGAGCATTCTGCCATGCTTTGGAATTAGGTTAAAAACCCCAGAAGACCTACTCCATTCCCTTGAATTCTATTTTTTTTTTAAATGAGAGTTACCTGTGCTGTCTAGTAAAAACAAGTCACTAAATCCTGACCTGAGAGGATTAATAATAAATAATCTAATATAATAATATCTAATAAATAAGGGTTGATAAAATGCAATGAAGGTTCAAGGAGTTCCAAACAAGGAATGAATATAAATCTATTCTGCTCAGGTGTCCCAGGTTCCACAACCTTGTGGGCTCCACTTCAGACACATTATGTGCTCTGTGTGTCATGCTTACATGACATGACCTTTCAGGGAGGTTAGAGGTTGGCATGGGGGGGAGGGTCAAGCAGGAAGAAGGGTGCCCTATATTCCCTTTTTCAGGCCCACCCTCTGTGAACAGGGAACTTTACTCAGAGCCCCTCTCCAATCCCTACTGCCTCTGATGGGACTTCATCATGATCTTTGACACACAAATTCCAATATTGCGTTTGCCTACGCCTTCATCTCCTCATGACTGCTGCTGTTTAACTTGACCCTGATTTCATTCTTACCCAACAAGCTGCATCAGATCGATTAAACAGAGTTTTCCTTGGACAATCTGAGTAACTGCCCATTTCCAAAAGGGTGGAGAATTCCAAGGCACTAATCTCTTTGGCAAGCATCTCCCAGTGCAGCATACCCTCCATACTAGGGTGTGGTTCTGGAAAGCACAGCTATCAGAACCATTGCCTGTTAGCTGCCCAAGAAACTAGAGAGTCTCCGGCATGGTTCCAGAAAGCATCTCGATAAATAAGATAGAGCCCAAGACAAGCCACCAATAAACCTGAATTTTTGCACGACTCTGTAGCCATTAGGGAAAGTCATGGGGCCTTGAATTTCTTAACAAAATATTGGTATCCTGCCTGAATTGCCTATATATTAGAAAGCAATTTCTATATATATATATATGAACTCCACATGTTTGGATTTCAAAAAGTATTATAAATAGTTACAAACTTCAAGATAAGTGAAAATTAAATTTTAATGCAACAATATTCAGGACCTTTAATAAATGAAATAGCCCTATGGTCCAAAAATGATACACAATTTTAAAAAAAGTATTTAAGACACAAAAAATTGTTAACTGCCTTAATAAATATGGAACATCCATGTAATCTAGTACTATCCAGCTACTTTTGTAAAATGGAAATAATACTTGTTTTTAGAATGGGTATAAAATTACATAAACTATATGTAAGATATATCGCGAGACAATGGAAGGAACATATGTCAAATGTTGGCAGAGATTTCCTCTGGAGAGCAAGTGTGTCAGTTAGAGATCTTTGGTTGCAAACAAGAGGGAGCAATTCTGACTAACTTAAAACAATTCCAGGAGCTCAGGGGACTGAAATCTTGAACACCAAGCTTGTAAATAAGCAAGAACTAAGGCGGCCAGTAGACTTATAGGTGGCAACTTGAGGAATTTCCTCACACAGGAAGACCAGTCCAGTGCCACCACCAGGAATGAATGAGCTCCAGCATTTCAATCTCCTTGTCGTTCCCCTCAAATCATTGGAAAGGAAGGTTCTATTGACCCAACTTGGGTCACACACCCACGCCCAGAGCTAGGGGAAGGCATGGCACCTGCTTTTCAACTCCACCAGACACTGTCCGAAGGCGAGAGATGTAATCCCCCCAAAGGAAATCAAAGGGCTTACGGGAAGGAATGGATGATGGACGATTTAAAATAAAAAGTCCACTTCAGTGGAAATAGGAGTGACTTTTTTCTCTTTTTTAAATACATCCTTCACTTGCCTGGTTTCTTATAGTGACGATATGTTATTTATCAAGATAATGATGTTCTTTTTTACACACATGGTGGAGACTGCTGGTTGGTTGCCCATCAAACTCAGCTCTCCTCTTTTTCCTAAAACCATGGTTTGATTACATTTCCCATATTTCTTTGCAAGCAGGCATGGCCATGTGACTAAAGTAGGTGCGACTAAGTTCTCTTCAAGAGGAAGGTGTGCACAAGTGCTGCACACCACGCCTGGGCCTAGGAGGCCCTCAGGCAGAAGGCAGGCCGGCTACTTCCACGCTTTCTTCCCTTTCCCAATGGGTCGAAGCTGAGCGTGGCCACCACCCAGCTCCCACCATACAGATGACAAGTTCTCCTGGAAAGAGTCTGGGGTCTTTGAAAGACTCCATGCAGCAAAACTACCCTGCTCACCTGGAATGCTCCCCTCAGGCCACATGGGAGGGAAACAAAACCTTTTATTTCCTTCAGCTACTAAAATTATTGTTGAGTCTCTTTGTTGTAACCTCCTGGCCTTATCCTAATTAATACAGTGGAAGCAAGATGTCATGATGAGGGTGACAGCAATTCTACTAGTTATGTTCTAAGACAGTGTATCGAGTAGTGATTAAAGTCTACACTCAGGACAGGCTGCCAGAGCTTAAACCCAGACTCCACTACCAGCTAGAGGCATGGCCTGGGTGAGTTATTTAGCCATTCATTGCCTCTGTTTCCTCATCTGTAAAATGGAGCTAATGTAGTGCCTCTCTGAGAAGGTTGCCATGGGGATTAAGGGAATTAGTCTATGTAAAACACAATAGTGACTAGCACAAAGGTATCACTATTATAATTTCTATGTTATTTCAAGAAGTGGTTTCATTTTTTAGACTTGTATTTCAGCTATTTGACTTGAAAAAAATTAACACATCTACAAGTCAGCCCTAAAAATAAAAAGTGAACAAGGACGAAGGCTAAAATATCAAGGATTCTTTCTTTGTATAACAAGAATTATTTGTGCTAGAGTGAGAATGAGCTGTTTAAGAAACCCAAAGAAAAGCCTAAGCACATCGGTGCAAGCTGAAGGTAGCGACTTACTCAAAATTCTTCTGCTTCGGGGTTCTGGGAGTTTAGGTCAGACTTTTCATCGTATTTGCACAGACTCGTTCTAATCTGAGCGCACACACATACACACCCTCATTGATTTAGAGGCCACATGCTCACTCTACATTTCAGCCTACGATTTATGCAGTCATGGAATAAAGTCCTATTCATTCAATGAAGGGCCACGCTGCCGCGGCATAAAAAGGTGGCTTGTTAATTCATTTCTCAAGTTTTAATACTTTCTTACAATTTCTACCAAAAATTCTGGAATGTTTTTAGGTGTATATTACTGCACTGTGGAAAAAATTAACCCCTTCCTTGATCCCAGGAGACTTAACTGACATTTAGCTTGGGCATTTCAAGAAGATGAAAGAAATGATTAAAATAAAATTGTCCTTCAACCAAGTGGCCAGGTTTCTAAGGAGCTAGGGGTTACAAATGTCATGTTACTAAATGAGTTTACTAAGGGAAGATTTTTAACTGCTCCCTTTCTTTTTTTCTCTTTTAAGCTGAGTATATTTCCCCAAGGCAATTAACACAAACTTCCTCTATTCCTTTTTACAAAATATCTCATGGATGTTTCCATCACGGTATAAGCCAGTTAAATTTGACCTATGGGATTCAACTAAGTGTGAGATGAAATGTACCACCATCACAAGGAAGGAAAGTAACAATGCACACACCCGGAAGACTGTGGGTGTGTTAAACCCAGGGAGTTAAATAGCACAAAAGAACACATGGAGTTGAGGAGTCGCCACTCATTTATGCACGTGTATGTTTTTCTGCTTGCTTGTCACGTCACTGGGTGCATATTTCCAGAGTGCTTGCTTATGTGCAAACTGGCACCCATCCCTATCCACTGTTCTTCATGCCTCTAAGGGGCAGAATTTAGGTCCAATGGGTAGAAACTGTAGAAAACACATGGAAAACTTTCAAGTTGAGCTACCCAGATTCAGAATGGACTCCTTGTAAAGTAGGGGTTTGCTGTCCCCAGAAGAATTCAAACAGACTGGACAATGCGGGGTGCTGTAGAGAGGCTTCAGTATCACGGGGCTAGCTAGAAGATACAGGTTCCTCTCAGCCTAGAGAGAGTAGGGCCTTAGCAGGCCAAAATGAAAGGCAATCTAACACTGCTTTTCTCCTCAGCCACCCAGGCCAGGAGCAGCCCAGTGCAGGAGACTATGACAGGAACACCTTTCCCCTGTTCTTGCCTTCTGCCCTGACCACACAGAGAAGGGTGAGCCCACACTACCCAGTGCCTGGAGGGTCTCTGGGCTCCCTTCTGAGAGGCCCTCTGCAGCAGTGAGGAAGAAGAGCTGAGTAGTGTCCCACAAAGAAGTCCCCACCATTCTGCACTGCGGAAGTGCCATATTTTTGTGAGGGGGCATCATTTTCATCCCCCTGACACCCTCAGCTTCCTGGAGGGAACTCAAATGACATGAGCAGGACTGGGGCACTGATGTCACTGCCATCCCGTGTGCAGAGGGTAAAACCTTAGGTTGTGTGTGCTGGTGAAGCCCACCAGACTGAAGACCTCTTAGGTAAACCTTTCCAAAAGTTTGTGATGGTGGCCACGGAATATTTAGAGATGTCCTAACCTACCACCACACCTCTCATCTGCATCAGTTATAGAAGAGCAGAAAGCCCTTTCCTTGAGAAATGCAAAGCCAAAGTCACACTAAAAGTCATCACACTCCCTTCATCAGACCCACAGTGTCACCATTCCCACATCAGAATGCTCCAAGCCAACCAGAGGATTATAAAGACCCAGGAAGGAACTAACAGATTATGTGACATGCAGCTCCAACCACAGCCCCCGGTAGGCTCTGGAGGGGGTTGAAAATGCAGTCACTAAGAGAATTTGCAAAGTAGAGGACTTCAAATCAAATTGCTAATAGAGAAACGGCTTATGCTAGATGACTGAAAATGTTCTGCATTGTTAAACTTTTATTATGTCCATGCTGAGGCTGGAATTACAATGTGGAAGTAGGCTGCTATTCTGAATGGACTTTACCCAATAAATAGGAGGGGGATGGGGGAATGAGCAAAAAGTAAAATGCATAAGGTGGACCTACAGGAAGGAATAACTAGGTCATTGCTCTGAGCTGACTGTCAGCTCTGTCCTTGTGTGCAGAGCCTCGGACATGGGCCCACCTGGCAGCTGTCCCTCCCAGGCACATCTAGAGCCCACGGCAGCACAGACTCCTGAGTAAGAGTGACAGCCCACAGGGCTGTGGAAGGTGCAGTCTCTGATCATCCCTGACTGTATTCCTAGAGCAGCATGTGCTTTAAATTGCTGGTATTGATTTGTCAATAACACTGACATCATTCTTGTGTTCCATCATTCCAATCATCTTGCACAGACTAGACCCCAAGTCCACCAGCCAGAATTTCCTCGCTAACCAAGAACCTCAGTTCACAAGCCAGCTGAAACCCGCTCTCAAGCACCACACTCAGACAGACAGGAACCTGGCCTCCCAAATTCCTTATGCCACCGAGCCACGTTCTGAAGCTTGGGGGACTTTGAACAGACACCTCTCGGAGGAGGAGTGGGAAACACATGGAAACATCAGGGAACTAATCTTGCCAAGGGTCCCCCGTGGGACTAGGTGGTGTGGTGAAGTCGAAGTTTCCCTTAAAGAAAGGGAATTGTGAGTTCTCTAATGATGGGGGTTTGTGACACACCATTTCACAACTTGAAGACCTAAGAATTTGTGATGCCACCTTTCCATGCAAAATTCCATCAAGGCTAGCTAGAATACAGTGCCTCAATATAACCTGTAATAAAAATAAGCTCCTGGGGGTACCTGGGTGTCTCAGTCCATTAAGTGTCTGAATTCAGCTCAAGTCATGATCTTCTGGTTCATGAGTTTGAGCCCCCGCTCACACTTTGTCTGTCTCTCTCTCTCAAAAATAAATAAACATTAAAAAAAAAAAAAAAGCTCCTGAAGGAGTTCTGGAGATGGTGGTGGTGACAACAATGTGAATGAACTTCATGCCACTGAACTGTACACTTAAAAATGGTTAAGACAGTAAATTTTTTGTCATGTATATTTTATTTTTTTTAATGTTTATTTATTTTTGAGACAGAGAGAGACAGAGCATGAACAGGGGAGGGTCAGAGAGAGGGAGACACAGAATCTGAAAAGAATCTGAAACAGGCTCCAGGCTCTGAGCCATCAGCACAGAGCCTGACGCGGGGCTTGAATTCACGAACCGCGAGATCACGACCTGAGCCGAAGTCAGACGCTTAACCGACTGAGCCACCCAGGAGCCCCTGTCATGTATATTTTACCACAATTTAAAAAAAAAAAAAAAAAAAAAGCTCTTACTTAGGTTTTTTTTTTTAAGTTTATTTGTTTATTTTGAGAGAGACAGCACGAGTGAGGGAGGGGCAGAGAGACAGGGGGAGAGAGAATCCCAAGCAGGCTGCCCACCATCCCCATCAGCACAGAGCCCCATGCAAAGCTCGAACTCACGAACCCGTGAGATCACGACCTGACCTGAGATCAGGAGTCAGACACTTAACCAACCAAACCACCCAGACGCCCCTAGGCTTTAATTCTTGATCAACAACAACAGGTATTTATTTGTCAGCATCATCTATAATTTTATATTAAGAACTCTTTTTAAATTGTTGCCATGGTTAATAGTTCAGAAAATAAATTAAAATGTTGAATCGAATAATAACCAAGTTGTCAGGCCATGCTGCAGCATTTCAATTATGTATGACATTAGAGCTTGGATCTGAAAACAAGATCATTTCATTTGAAAGTGTCATTTGCCAAACACTTTCTTACAATCAATTCTAAATCTTCCAAGTTAAGAACATCAGGTAATATAAGCTAATGTTGTAGTCTGGATCAATCCAGCTTTCATCAGATCTCCCCTTTTTATAAAAATTAGTGTGCTAAAAATGGCATGTTTTCAAACAAACTAACATAATGGCTAATCATATCTCCCTACTGTCTTTGATGGATACATGAACTAACAAGAAAACTCTGCACTCAAAAACAGTATGTTTTAACTTACTGAAATAAAAAAAGTAGAGTTTTTAGCAATGTTTCCACAAGATATACCAATTAAGATCAATAATTGTCTATTGTGGTTAACTCTGTTTGTCAGCTGCCATAAAACATGTACCAAAGTTAGTTGCTGTCCTCAAGTCCCAACTCTTGAAAACCAGAACATGAAAACAAATTCTGACTCACCAGTAGTTGACCTTTCACTCAGATATTAAATTTCCCCAACCCTGAAATTAGAATAAAAAGCAGCTGTGTCTTTATGTGGCTTTCCCCCAGCATCAGTACAATGCAGGGCACAGAGCAAAGGCTCAATGGGCATGTGTTAATAGAATAAACAACAAAAATAACATCAAGGTTCAAGAGTTCACAATATATACCAAAAGTAAGAAGTATTCACAGACACTTTACTTTTGGCAATAGGTCAAGTTGCAAAAAACTTACATATGTGTATCTTTATAAATTACGTCATTTCCAAATACACTACCTCGCTATGTGAACTGCTATCTGTACAATCCTACACTACTGCATCCTGCAAAGGAAAGTTTGGTGACTATTTTCTCAGAATGTGAATAATTTCCTGACTTATTTGGTAACTGTAATGATACAGGATTTGTTGTTTTTGTTACTTGTTCTTTCTAAAAGAAGGACATGTAGATATCTCAAATTCATTTTGGAAGTATTAAGAGGATAAAATATGAATAACTAAAAAGTGAAGCACCTGTACTTTCAAATGATTGTACTTCTTAACCAGCCCTTTATACTGACATGTTGGGGAATGGGATAGCAGTCAAAGAGGATTTCTAAGGATTAACCACAGAATTTGATAAAAAGTAGAACATCTGGACAGAATCAGGGAGAACAAGGCAGTACCAACCTATCAAACCCATTGTTTTCTGTTTCTTTTGTTTTACAGTCAGTGCTTTATATGGAAGGTATCCAGTAAATTTGACAAATTAAAACAAAATCCTACCCATATATTCTAAATACACATTCTTATAAAGTGCTCTTGTCAAACATGCTCCTTGTGGTTACGTTACCATTACAAAGTCACATCCAAAGCCCATGCTCTACCAGTGGTCAAAGTGAAATTCTATTTAAGCGTAAAATAGATTCCATTCTTTCTCACTCCAAAGACTTGTACTTTCCATGAGTAAGAACAAATCAATTCCCTGGCCAGGATAATCACCAAATCAAATTTCGGTGTCTCAAGCCTTCTGGCTTAGGAGTCAGCAGCTATGTGACACATGAAGTTTTATGTCGATATGGATTATCACTAACCTCTTCCACAATTCCTAAAACAGACTTTTCATGTAAGGGTAACAGAAGCAATGCACAAGTCACCGTGTGTGCTAAGAGGTTTAGGTCCCTGTGCTGATAGAGGAACACCACATGCTAATCTATGCATGCTTTTCCATGCGCCTGAAATACACCTAACACATGCTCACCTTTTGCAATGGAGATTCAAACAAACAAAAAGACACTTTTTGAGATAAGGAAAATTCATTTTTTTTCACTCATCGATATATTTTACATATTTTCACATCACTAATCATCTATATCACCATTTTTAATAGCTAATAATAATTCCCTTGTCTGGAAGTACTATAATGTTTTAACCATTTCCCACTGATTGATATTTAGAATTTTTTTCTATAGATAAGGCTTCAATGAACATGATTTACCTATATCCTTATTTTTTCAAGTTTTTATCTAAATTCCAGTTAGGATAAAATGTAATATTAGTCTCAGGTGTACAATATAGTGATTCAACACTTCCACATGATGCTGGGTACTCAGCACAGTAAGTGTACTCCTTAATCCCTATCACTGATTTAACCCATCCCCCCACCCACCTCCCCCACTTTACCTGTATCTTTAGATACTAGTCTGAGATCTCCTTAGAATAAATCCTTATAAGCAGAGTTACTAGGTTAGAGTATGCACTTTTTGAGGTATAACTGACATATAACATTATATTAGTTTCAGGTGTACAAGGTTATTGACTCGATATTTGTATATATTGCAAAATGAGTCCAGTTAACATCCATCACCACACATAGTCACAAAATAAGGTGATTTTTTAAAGACTGATTATTAACTTTTTAGGTGTGGAAATGGCATGGTGGTTATGTATAATAATAAAGACCTTATCAAGTTGAAATATATATAATATTGAGGGTCTATTTTCCCTTTGTTACTCAAGGGAAATTCTAGCAGTCCCCATCATTCTCTGCCACTTATAGGTAACAGAAAATCCTAAAGTTCCTTTAAGTCACAAAACACAATTGTGATTCAGAAAATGAAATGTAAAGGTCAATATATTAATCAACACTTTAAGGCAAAAAAAAAAAAAAAAAAAAGACTTCTTGCTCCATCCCATATGCCCAGTCAGGATCTATTCAGGCACACCACCAGCCTCAGTCTTTACCCACATCCTGCCCCACTTGCTAGCTGCTCTTTCTCTCCCCTTCAGGGCTGGAACATGGGGAGAAAATGAAGTGACAGAGGCTGCCAGCTGCCCCCAATATCCATTAGCCTCTTCCTCTTTACAAAAAGAATCCCAATTTTAAGTTGGGCCCATGGCTGCCCCACAACAAGGAGAGATTTCCTGGCCTGGCTCAGAGCTAGGCATGACCTTGTGACTGAACTCTGGCTAATGAGACATAAGCGAAATGGTGGGTGGTGTACTCTGAAAGAATCCTCAAAAGGGATGGGGCAGACCTTTCCTCTGTGCTTCCTCCCCCCAGCTTCCTGGAACGTGACTTGATGGCTGGAGCTTTAGCAGCTCCCCTTGACCATGAACATGAGGACAACATCCATGGGCCCTGGGAGCAGTGAACCAGGAGGCCTGTTCCTGATAACTGTGTGGAGCCACCATCCCATCCATGAACTGGAACTATTTCCTGACATATTCTTTGTAAGAGAGAAATAAACATCTATTTTGTGTTGCCGTTGTTCTTTCATTTATATATGCATGCAAACGTACCCCTCACTAGTACAGAGGGCTTCATATTCTCTGGACCAGTAGATACTTAAGCCCAACTCCCTGTCTCTTATGGATGGTTTTGTGGGTTTTCAAAATCCTTGTGCTATGAGTGATGCATTCAAGTCCTCTGTTTGCCACCCCCACCCAGCCATGAAATTCACTTTAAATCCCTTTGCTGACTATGCCACTTGGACAGAGGCCCAACAGTTCCAGGCTGGCTCTCCATTCCTGCATGGGCCACATGGGAAGCATGCACAATCACTCCAACAAACGTGGCAGTGGGGGTAGCCCTATCACAGCTGCTCCCCACTCAGCCACAACACCAAAACATCTCACCAGATGCACAGCCAGTCCACCAAGCTCCCAGTTCTCCAGACAACCTCTCTCTGGGCTTGGACTGAGGGGGCAGACCCCCAACTCATGCTTCTTCCAGGAAAGGGAAATGATGCAGACTCACCGCAGCAGCTTCTCCAAGTAAATCACCCTTACAAATCCTGTATCAATGCTTTTTATACCCTCCCAGTGAAGAACCCGGTGTTCAGATATTTCCTTTGAAAATGCCTATTTTGCTCTTTCTCACTACTTATTTCAGTAACTTCTATCTAGTGTATCTTGAGGCAGTAGTCAAACTTTCCACTTCAACTGCCTGTGACAAAAAGAAATAAATTATGTGGGGATGCACATTTGTGGTAAAACTGTAAAGAAAAGCAAGGAAACAATTAATACAATATTTGGAAGAGCAGTTACCCCTGGGGTAGGGGTGGGGACAGGATGAAGGAAGGAAATATGACCAGTAAGCACATGTGAGGAGCTTCAAAGGGAATGTTCTAGATGCTTATCTGGGTAGTTGTTCACTTTATTATAAATTAAAATGTGCACACACATTACATTTACATATACTTACACATAACCTATGAATGTAAAAGTAAACAAAAGAACAAAAACAAAATAACATCTAAACTCCATAGCAAAGTGATTTGCAAACAAAACTGCAGTCTGAGAATTAGGCTGTTAACTCAAAATGGAGGAATCTCATCAAAAAATGACTTCTACAAGTGGTTGAAAGATTTCCTCAAAGGATCAGAGTGTTGTTCTTAGCGACTTCCATAGTGGTGGTTAGTTCTGCGGCATAGACAATGACCTTAGCATCTCTATTATACTTAATCGTCTGGATGACAGACAGGAGTCAATATTACAGAGTTGGTCACTGGCACCTCAGATCTGTAAGTGGTAGAAAAAGTCTGCAAGCCCTCAGAGCTAAAACAGGGTCATGGCCAGAAATTCAATCGAGCTGACCCCACTGACCGACTCTACCTTAGCTATACCAACACTGCCTGAGCAGCAAGGACACTTTATAGTCTTCTGAATTCTCTCTGCATTACTTTTGTAATAGCCAAAGCAACTTCTTGATTATGATCTGGCTTCTCTGGAGCTTGTCTAAGGGAAAAGAAGGTGCTGATCTTGTAGATTTTATGGTTGTTGTTATTAAGGCAATGTTAGCTTTATTATAACTAACAATGACAGCTGATATTTCTTGTATGCTTATCCCACTTGATCCTTACAATAATATTTTTTAAGTTTATTTCTTTATTTTGAGAGAGAAAGAAAGTGTGAGTGGGGACAGGGAGAGAGGGAGAGAGGGAGAAGGAGATCATGACCCGAGCCAAAGTTGGACACTTAACTGACTGAGCTACCCAGGCACCCCTCCTTACAATAATCTTAATCCCAGTGAGAGGTAGCATAGGAAAGTGACAAAGAGCAACAGACACCAAGATTCAAACCCCAATTCTGACCCTTAGCTGTATAACCTTGAGCAATACGCTGAAATTCTGTGGGCCTCAGTCTCCTCATCTGTAAAGTGGGAGTAATGGCAGTAGCCACCTCATAGCATTGTTGTGAGGATTACATGAGTTAATATTCCTAAAGCACTGAGACAGAAGCTGTCATGTAGTGAGTACAATATAAACGTTTGCTATCACTCCCATGTTATAGACAAGACAAGTGAGGCTCAGGGTGGTAAAGTAACTTGCCTAAATTTGACCACTAGTGCATGGAAGCTGGTCTAACCCAAACACATTAGGCTTCAGACTCCATGTGTTTAACCACCATGCTTGTCATTAACCATCGTCATAATTATTTGTCAAAAAGTAAATTAACCCCTTGGCCTTCTAGATCCTTCTCAACCTGGAGGCATGTTAGTCTGATGACTTACTCAGGGCCTGATAATGGTCATTACAGGCTCTGGGCCTATGGAAACAGAAGACCTGACTCTCCAGCTGAGCCCTAGTCTGGTCCAATAACAGACAACCTTTCTTTGGGTACCTGGGACAGCTGTCTGCTATCCTGCCTGTTCCCTACTGAATTCTGAGATTCTCAAAGGCAGGCACTGGCTCTGAGTTCTCAGTTTCTCACAATATGCCAATTAGCAAACACAAAATATAAATTCTTCTGCAACCCAAGACAGATTCAGATTTTAGCATCTCTGTCTTTAGCCAGTTGTAAAGCAGCAATCTTTCCTTCAAAACTTTTCTAACCTACCCAGGCCAAGGCTCCCCATACCTGTGAAGGGTCTGGGAAATGGGAAGTGGTCCAGACTTCATCATCTGCCAAGGGTCCCCAACTTTCCTGAGGAGAAAGTGCAGTGGAACAACAGAACTCCAGCTCTGAGCCTGCTGCTGATACCCTTGTGACTCTGGCTGAGCCACTCTACCTCTCTGAGCTTCAGCTTCTCCATTTGGGAAACAGAAAAAGTAGGCCAGAAAATGGAAGTTCCCTTCCATTCTTTGATCTCTATATCCAAATTTTAATCCAGAGCCAAATGTCATTTTGATTTGACTATATTCAAAAACAACTCAAAATGAATTCTCATATTAAGGAGATACTCCGACCGCTTTCCACAATGCATAAATAGAAAGCAATGTCTTTGAGTGCCTGGGTGGCTCCGTCAGTTAGGCAACTGACTTCAGCTCAGGTCATGATCTCATGGTTAGTGAGTTCGAGTCCCACACTGGGTGAGCTCAAGCCCCGCTTCAGAGGAGCTCATTCCCCACATCGGGTGAACATGAGCCCTGCATAAGGTGAGCCCCGCTTCTCTCTCTTCTCTCTCTCTACCTCTTGTGGGATTCTCTCTCTCTCCCTCTCTCTCTCCACCCTCACTCACTTGTGTCCTCTCTCAAGAGAAAGAAAGGAAAAGAAAGAGCAATGCCATTGCTACTTGCAATTATAAAAGGATAAAGGTACTTTCAAAAACCCCAATGTGAGCTTCTGGGACCACTGACAGGGAAAACCTATTAGCCTGATGACATAATCACATAGAACTTATGGCTTGAAAGCTCTTCTTGAAAATAACAAGCAATAAACTGGACCTATTCCTAACTGGTTTGTGCCGATCAGCCCCAGATCACACATGTGAGTATGTGTGCACCTGTGTGTTTGTGCATGCCCATGATAGACTGCAGATTTTTTTAGAAATTTAAATAAGAAATAAGAAAGTACTATGAAGGGGCGTCTGGGTGGCTCAGTCGGTTAAGTTTCCGACTTTGGGTCAGGTCATGATCTCACAGTTCGTGGGTTTGAGCCCCGCGTTGGGCTCTGTGCTGATAGCTCAGAGCCTGGAGCACATTTTGGATTCTGTGTCTCCCCCTCTCTCTCTGACCCCCCCCCCCCGCTCATGCACTGTCACTCTTGCTCTCTCTCTCTCAAAAATATGTAACATTTTTTAAAAATTTAATACAAATTTTTAAAAAATAAAGTACTATGAATACCTAAGAAAGAAAAAAGACAACATCCATCATAGTAGTTGTCTCAAAACGATGCTAGATAACTTATCAAAGATACCAAGTGATTAATAATCTTATTTTGGGCCCTGTATGCTTGCTATTAAGTCAATGATGCAAATCAATTTTTGAAGTAGACTGCACAAATAAGTCCAAGAAGACTGTAAGGGATCACCACATGGCCTTCAAGTGATAGTGGCTTGATATCGAAAATTCTTGTTTTTACCAGTAGTATGTATATGTGTAAAATGCAACTACTTCTTGACTGGCTTTCTCTTCATCCAAACATCATTGTAACCTATGTTTTTATCCTTTAAAGTTTTTTAAGATTCTTTAATTTCACAAAATTAATTTCAGCAGGTGTATCTGTTCAGAAGCCTGATACATGCAAAATACAAACTATAGATAATAAATGTCTGCATTCATTTTTAAAAGGTTTTTTTAATCTTTGTAGCATGACCCTTCTTAATGGCCCAACAGTGCCAAAACTCTCATCAAACTTTCAGGCACTATATTTGGTATACCAGACTCTGATGGCGGGCGGGGGACAAATGATCCAGGAAGCTGAGGTCTGTCGTAGGTAATGACCAGGCTGTTATTCTGAATGATAATGCCAAGCTTGCACTGAACACTTTGCCTAATTAGACTTCACACAAGGGGAAAAATGCTTTAATATTTAACAAGTATAATGGTGTAATCAATGTACACAAATCAGACCTGATAAGGGATATTGCTTATTAAACAGAGAGACAGATGGCTCCAGGAAAGGTATAATCATTAAATGTAAAATCTCACAGGCTCCAACTGTGAACACCAGCCACGTACTTTCAAATTACCATTCCAACCCCAGACACGATGCATTCATTATTTAGTTACGTCCTCTTGCTTATAGATACACCCACACCATAGATTTAATAAAATAACTAGGTTTAAAACTCATCTTTGCTGTTTCTCAAAGCTATCTTTTCTTAACTACTTTTGCTGCTGTCAAAAATCCCACTGAGTCAAGATGTCCAACATCTCTGTTATAACCTTTTCAGTGAGATAATTAGTCCTCCTTTTTATTACCTTCAAGAACACTTAATACGTTGGAAGCTTTCCTGACTCTATTAAATCCACCTAGCCTGCCACAAGATTATGGATACATAATTTGTTTATATTAAGCTTTTAAGAAAACATGAAGTAAGCAAACAGTACGCAGGAATATAGTTAAAAAACAGGCACACTTATGAACTGCAAATTATAGTAAGAGATTTCTGAGGGTGGGTTATCTGCTTGGTCTCTCCAAGGCCAGCTTTGCATGCAGATACAAAGATCCTAGAAGGCAACATGCCGATTCATGAACCCAGATGCTTGCTAAGACTTTTAAATTGCTACATTTGTTAATTCCATGCATATTTACAGAGAACCTATGTGCCTACACACTGTGCTACACACTCCTTGGAATGTATCGGAAAACTGTGTAAACTATGGTCCCAATGCTCCAAGAGTCTACAGACTTGTCCAAGGAGGGCATAAAAGCAGCTACAGTGCCCACCATCATGTGGGTACCTAGGGAGGTACTACGACAGCCTTGGGAGAAGGAGCTTTCATGGCAAACACATCTGTGTTCAAATGCTGGTTCTGCCTGTCATAGTCGTCTGACCCAGCCAACATATTTCATCTATATAAATAGCTCTTCAAATATTTTTGCATGGGTTTAAAAAAAACTCCACAAATAAAGTGCTTCAAATAGTGTTTAGCACATAATAGATTTCTTCCTAAGCTTGTCCATTTCTGAATTCCCAGGATAAAATGGGCCTCATTTTAATCGAAAAACCAATTATTCAACCTTGACTTGGCTGCAATGATACCCATATCCACATCTTACCTCTCCTTGGCACAAATAATCCCATTTTTTATTTGTGTCCCCAAACAAACTCCTCCAGAACTATTCTTACCGAGTGTTTCCAGAAAGATCATGGATTTGAAGTGCAGAGAACAAAAGATTTCAAATCTTAATCTAGCTAGATGTGTATAGATGAAGCTGGAACATTTAGAACCAATTTGATTCATGAAGCTTTTGATATTATTTCCATTTATGATGTTGTAGAGTCAACAGGAAATAAAAAACAATCCCCTTGGACTTGCAGTGGACACTAAGAGCTTACTAGCCCCAGGGAAGATGTTCCACATGTCATTAAGCCATAGCTTGAGGATATATTCCCTTCTTTGTATTATACTGTCCTGTGAGCTCCTTGAGGTCAGAAACCCATCTTTTCATCTCTATCTCTAGCCCTGAGCACAGTACCAAGCACACAGGAGTTCCATAACCAGATTCTAAATCTGAGAATGGGTAGGTGGTGTATCATTGTAGGGCACCTAAAATTACCAACCAGATGGCCATGGTACCTAAGATGCTATTATTTCTGCAAAATACTGATATTAGACCAAGCAATTTCAGAGATGACATTATTTCTGGTAATGGATTTTTGTTAACCAATGGTTCCCCCATTACTTCTAACCCCAGCAAGTCATGAACAAGACTATTAAATGAAGTCTTCAAATCCTCCAGGGTCCATGTGTCCCTTTCAAATATACAGTATTGCCATTTCAAAGATTTCTAATTCATCTAGATAAAATAAATTAACCTGGCCAGCTTTATTAAAAGCTTCTCCATTCATTCTCTGACTCTCATTCCTACGTGATTAAGAATAGCAGTAATACCTGTCCATTTCACACTGGCATGACATTTGCCCCAAGAATAAGCAAACAGTCACTTATGGAGACCAGGGAAAGGAATCTAAAGAAGCAGGTGCCTCCCATGCATCTTCACCCTAAGCTGGACCATCTCCACAAGCCGAATAAACAACCCTTCATGCTTTCAGGCAATCAGAAGGTTCTATAAAGGACCAGCACCCACCCACCTGCCCCCACTCCGGTGAAAAGTATAAACACTCACTAGTCACCCTTTGGCCATCAATGAAATTCACCATCTTCAAAGGATGGAAAAGAAAGCACAGTCCAGGCAGTCAGTGAGCAAATAATTTCTACAGTTGGGTTCTGAAGCCACTGTCTTGAGTGGGAGAGAACCTAAAAAGCTTACAGTTCCTGCAACTACTCCTACCTCATTTCCCCCAGAACATGAGCATGAAAATACCTGCCCTGCATAAAGGGTCTAAAGAAATATTCTCATGGCCTGTATTATCCACACTAATAATGACCCAGGGATTGGTCCAGACTCATTCTCAGAGGCAGACAAAAAGGTAATTCCAGTGAAATTGGATAAATTTTCTTGTATTCCCAAGGATACGCATAGAAAACATCCTCAGGATTTTTAATTACTTAAGTGGACAATATATACTCTCTAAAAAAAAAAAAAAAAGAAAAGAAAAAAACACATAAAAAACATTTTGAGACAACTCAAGACCCAAGATGTTGGATCAGCTTACTTGATCCAACAGAATTACTAGTTTCATGTTCAGATTTTGGCTTCAACCACCATTTGGATTGATGAATCCATTCACAGTCTATAAATTTCATTGCTTTGCATTCAAATGGCCCCTGGGCCTCAATGAGTAAATTCCTACTTTAGGGATTAAGAATGTGTTCGTGGCCACAGAGTGAGTCAGTTCTGGAACCCTTCCTCCACTAATCTACTCTCCTTCTGGAGCAACTTGTCGACACCTCCATCTGGAAGAGAGATACATATACACACACATTCCTCAAACTGAGCTC
This sequence comes from Neofelis nebulosa, assembly GCF_028018385.1. Taxonomy (NCBI): domain Eukaryota; kingdom Metazoa; phylum Chordata; class Mammalia; order Carnivora; family Felidae; genus Neofelis; species Neofelis nebulosa. Next base: position 40,936,860 of record NC_080784.1, read on the forward strand.
ACTCCAGTTATTCAGGTCCAGAAATCTATGGGCCATGAATTTAGTGAAAAAACAAAAGGAATCTCCCACCAAAGAACATGCTTTCGATTAAAGCCCGAGCGTACAGGGCATAGGTACATCCAAAGAAACTCCTCCCTCCCTCCCACCCCCCAACAAAACACAAGTCTCCTCCCTTGGTTCCTCATTATGTAACTACAGATAATATTTAAATAAGTCTTATGTCTATGCAAATAAGATATCCAAAGGTATCCTAGGTGTTTTGAGTCACATCTATGGTGGCCCAAGAAGAAGTACTTATTTCCTATCCATTTGTATACAGAATAGATGGGAAATAAGAAAAGGACAGCTATTCTCCTTTGGACAGCTAATTAAAATAGCCAAGGGACAACAAGAAAGAATGAAATCATGCTATTTGTAGCAACGTGGATGGAACTGGAAGGTATTATGCTAAGTGAAATAAGTCAGTCAGAGAAGGACAGATACATGTTTTCACTCATGTGTGAAACTTGAGAAACTTAACAGAAGACCATGGGGGAAGGGAAGGGGAAAAAAATAGTTACAGAGAGGGAGGGGGGCAAACCATAAGATACTCCTAATTATAGAGAACAAACTGAGGGTTAATGGCGGGGGGGGGAGAGGGGGAAATGGGTGATGGGCATTGAGGAGGGCACTTGTTGGGATGAGCACTGGGTGTTGCATGTAAGTGATGAACCATGGGAATCTACCCCCAAAACCAAGAGCACACTGTACACACTGTATGTTAGCCAATTTGATAATAAATTATATTTTTAAAAATCACAAAAAAATAATAAAAATAATAATAAAGTAGCCAAGGAACACTAGGAATCCATTATTTCAACATTATTTCAACATTAAGTCTCAGTCACCATCTTGCTCCTCTCAGTCAAAAACTGTAAGTTACATAAGGATATCAAAGGTGGTTTTCTGGGATTAGTGGCCACCCCCAATCATCTTATCACAGTGACATATACACAGTAGGTGTTCAAGATATATTTGATTATAATCATCTAGAACTTAAGACATTAAAACTTTCCAAGAGTAGAATTAGAAATTCAGGGTCCATCCTTATGAAGATAAAAGCTTCTGCACAGCAAAGGAAACAACCAACAAAACTAAAAGGCAACCAATGGAATGGGAAAAGATATTTGCAAATGACATATCGGACAAAAGGCTAGTATCCAAAATCTATAAAGAGCTCACCAAACTCCACACCCGAAAAACAAATAACCCAGTGAAGAAATGGGCAGAAAACATGAATAGACACTTCTCTAAAGAAGACATCCGGATGGCCAACAGGCACATGAAAAGATGTTCAACATCGCTCCTCATCAGGGAAATACAAATCAAAACCACACTCAGATATCACCTCACGCCAGTCAGAGTGGCCAAAATGAAGAAATCAGGAGACTATAGATGCTGGAGAGGATGTGGAGAAACGGGAACCCTCTTGCACTGTTGGTGGGAATGCAAATTGGTGCAGCCGCTCTGGAAAGCAGTGTGGAGGTTCCTCAAAAAATTAAAAATAGACCTCCCCTATGACCCAGCAATAGCACTGCTAGGAATTTACCCAAGGGATACAGGAGTACTGATGTATAGGGGCACTTGTACCCCAATGTTTATAGCAGCACTCTCAACAATAGCCAAATTATGGAAAGAGCCTAAATGTCCATCAACTGATGAATGGATAAAGAAATTGTGGTTTATATACACAATGGAATACTACGTGGCAATGAGAAAGAATGAAATATGGCCTTTTGTAGCAACGTGGATGGAACTGGAGAGTGTGATGCTAAGTGAAATAAGCCATACAGAGAAAGACAGATACCATATGGTTTCACTCTTATGTGGATGCTGAGAAACGTAACAGAAACCCATGGGGGAGGGGAAGGAAAAAAAAAAAAGAGGCTAGAGTGGGAGAGAGCCAAAGCATAAGAGACTGTTAAAAACTGAGAACAAACTGAGGGTTGATGGGGGGTGGGAGGGAGGGGAGGGTGGGTGATGGGTATTGAGGAGGGCACCTTTTGGGATGAGCACTGGGTGTTGTATGGAAACCAATTTGACAATAAATTTCATATATTAAAAAAAAATTTTTTTTAATTTAAAAAAATTAAAAAAAGAAATTCAGGGTCCATGGCAAATACAGAATGCTCCTTCTAGCCTTCCAAATGCTCCTTGATCCTTGTTTTCTTTTCCGTGCTTCCTTCCTGTGTGTTCGTGTAGTAATAACAGCTGATGTGTATGATTTATTACTATATGCTAAGCAGTTTACATACGTTATCTAAATCAATCCAATAAGCACACCATCCAGTAAGATAAGAACTATTACCCTCATTTTATAGATGAGAAAAGTAGGATCTAAAGAATTAAGTAAGTTGGGGCACCTGGGTGGCTCAGTTAAGCATCTGACTTCGGCTCAGGTCATGATCTGGCAGTTGTGAGTTCAAGCCCTGCATCAGGCTCTGGGCTGACAGCTCAGAGCCTGGAGCCCACTCCAGACTCTGTGTCTCCCCCCACCCCCTCTCTCTCTCAAAAATAAATATTAAAAAAAAAAAGAATTAAGTAAGTTGCCCAAGATCACATAGTTAAGAGAGAGTGGAGCTGTGAGGCTGGGTGAATGGACTCCAATGGCCAAACCCATTCGTTGAAGTGTTGCTTCCTTATGCAGTTCACTGTCTCCTGCATTTTCTCACTTATTCAAGGGCTCAGTGTACACATTCATTCCCCTAATCTTCCCAAGAACCATATGAACTAACTTGGATTTCATTTCAGGTACTATTCTTCTTCCCACCAAGCTATCCTTCTCTTGTTTTTTTTAATACTTTTTTTACATTTATTTATTTTTGAGAGAAACAGACAGAGCACAAGCAGGGGGGCGGGGGCGCAGAGAGAGAATGAGACACAGAATCCGAAGCAGGCTCCAGGCTCTGAGCTGTCAGCACAGAGCCCTACGTGGGGCTTGACTCACAAACCAGGAGATCACGATCTGAGCCAAAGTCGGAAGTTGAACTGACTGCGCCACCCAGGCGCCCCACTTGTTTTTTTTTTTTTAAGTTTGCTTGGTCATTTCATTTCAAGACGCTCTATTAATTCTATAAAATGGGCTTTTGAAAGTTACAGTAACTTGCTTTTAACAAACTGTTCCCCAATTCAATATTGTTTCTAAATGTTTTGCATTTTTAAAAAACCCTGAATCAAGCTTCTTTTGCACCTGGGCAGGTTCTGTTTGCTTATTCACAGAAGGACTGGTTTATGCTTATGTGCCAACACATAATAAATAATGAGTCAAGCCTCCTGCTCCCTGGCTGAGGCAGACATTGCAAACTGTAATGATTTTGTAAAACCCGCATTCCCTCCCTACCGCACACAGCATCTGCCCTGGACACCAAACAAGGTGGCTCATTACCATAAAACCACTAGGAACATCTCTCTAAAAACACTCCCTGATCTTACAACACAGCCCACTCTACAGAAATGCCAACAGGACTCTATCCTGGGCCCCATGGACCTGGCTCCCTGCCTTTCTGTGAAACAGATCTGGGTGTATGTAACCAAATCTCGGACTGGGAACCAAAAGAACAGCTTATTTTCCTGTGGTTCCAGCTACCTCTCAAAGACCTGGAGGAGAACTGGCAACAACTAATAATTTTTACTTAGCTCCTTGCTAAAAGAAGATGCACTGCTTTTGGAAAAACCCTGCAGTAGGAGACCAAGGAGCTAGAGGCATCTAATAGGCAATGCACCAACGTGGGGATGCAGACAGGCTGCAGACCTCTTCCTAGCTCTTCATCAGAGCCCACCCAGCCTAAAGCCACGTGACTCAACCAGGTGTCCCTCAAGAATAAGCTGCTCATGTTTTTGCCTTGCTCTCTATCTAGATCCCAGACCCTTTCTATGCAGCCCACCTCCAATTTCATTTCTGGTTTGTTCCAGTTTTCATGAGACCTGAGTTCTCAGCTACTCCTCAAGATAGCCTCACACACACCCCTTGGATCCCAACCGTATTCTAAACCATAGGCCCTTATCCTGGGCTCCGAGCTGCCTTTGCCTCCTGAATTCATACCCTTCTGGCCAGCCTGGGTGGCAATCCAGGGTGACACGAATCCTACACTGGCACCAGCTCACGGATCACCCAACACCAGGTCTGTCCCAGGCCTCAAGAGGGAGAACCAGAAATTGACATTTTAGAAGAATTCATCACAGCCTACCTTGAATGTAGATATTTTCATCTCTTCCACACGCCCTCTAAGGCAGGAGGCAGGAGGAGAGAGAAGGGAGAGGGCGAAAAGAGACATATATGAAGGAAGGAGGGGAAGAGTGCCGCTATCCATAGCACCTACTATGTCTGGTGGCTTTGCTCTTTCCCTTTACAGCTCCTTTTATTCTTGCAACAGCCTATAAGATATTATTATTAACCTCACTAGGCACACAAACAAACTAAGCCTCAGAGATGTTCAATGATGGGACCAGGAGCCCCAGTCAGTCAGTGGTGGAGCTGGGATTCAAACCCCGGGATTGCCCAGCTCCCAAGGCTCAAATGCTTTCCTCCCTACTGAGATCTTCCACAACTTGCCATTTCTGTAGTGTCCAGCAGAGTGCCTTCAGCTAAGAGGGGAATAATAAATATGTGTTGGATGAATGCATGAATGGTTGATTCCAGCCTTCACACTTTAATATTCTGCAACCCACACACTTGATTTTATTCATATATTCTGCTTACAAGAAGCCCGCAAAGTGCCTTGATAAGAAGTTAAATGTCGTACAGAAATAAGTTGTACCACATTGTATTGTATTTTGAGCTCCAAGAAAAAGCTACACATAAAAATCTATAAATAAAAAGTGCTGAAGTAGACTTCCTGATAAAAATTCATTTGCCATCTTGCTCTGTCATGCCCAGAAGTAGATATAAGTACAACAATCTAAGGAAAATCAAAGTTTTCATGTTTTGTTAACCCTCAGAACACTAAGATGTTTTCTGGACTGCCAATTCACTGAGTACTCATGCCAGAAAAGACGGCACAGAGGTTTTCTAAGCTTTTACTTAAATTCCAGTTAGTTAACATACAGTGTAATATTAGTTTCAGGTGTACAGTGATTCAACACTCCCTTACATCACCCAGTGCCCATCACAGTGTACTACTTAATCTCCATTGCCTATTCACCCATCTCCGCCCACCCACCTCCCCTCTGTTAACCATCAATTTGTTCTCTAGAGTTAATAAACTGTCACTCGGTTTTCCTCTCTTTTTTTTTTCCCTTTGCTCATTTGTTTTGTTTCTTAAATGCCACATATGAGTGAAATCAGCTGGTATTTGCCTTTTTCTGATTTATTTCACTTAGCATAATATTCTCTACATCCATCCACGTTGTTGCAAATGGCAAGATTTCATTCTTTGATTCTTTTTTATGGTTAATATTCCATCATATACATCTTCTTTATCCATTCATCAATCTTGGGGTGTTTCCATACTTTGACTATTGTAGACAATACTGCTATAAACATTGGGGTACATGTGTCCCTTTGAATCAGTATTTTTGTATCCTTTGGGTAAATAACTAGTAGGGTGATTGCTGGATTGTAGGATACTTCTATTTTTAACTTTTTGAGGAAACTCCCTGTTTCCTGAGTGGTTGCACCAGTTTGCATTCCCATCAACAGTGCAAGAGGGTTCTTCTTTCTCCACATCCTCGAAGATGGCACAGAGGTTATGAGCTCAAGTCCTAGAGTCAGACCTGGCAGATGTGAGCTCCCGGCCCAGGCGGAGAACTTACAAACTGACCTAGGACAAGTAACACACCTCTCCAAACCCTAGTTTCCTCACCTGTAAGATGCAAACACTAATAGTGCCTGTTTCCTAAGGTGATTATGCTGATTAAATGAGAGGCTCGTGGCCCACACTTAGCAGAGCAGCTGCTGTGTGGTTCAGTGGCCCTAAGTGGTAGCCATTTTATCCCCTGAGGAGAACTCTAACAGAAGTGCAACAAGAAACCCGACATGAATCACTTACCTCTGCAAATGTTATAAGCACTAAATTCACCTGAATCGTCTATTCCAGATTACTGCGGAACTACAATGATCATCAAGCAATACCATAGGTAATAACACTAAAATAGTAACAACCACCACCAACAGTGGTATGAACTATGTGCCAGGCACTGGTCTAACCACTTCTCCAGACAAGAGCATCACACACAGTTGTATACACTGTGCCGCACAAGAGAGCCCAGCCGCAAGTGAATGGGGCTGAAGCCCAATCCACTGGCATGGGTCGTCCACCATAAAGGGGTACCTCGCAGGCTAGCAGCAGCTGTGTTTACATGTATTAACTGATACACTAAAGTTAGCAGGTTTCTAACAAATGGGAGACAGGAGTAGAAAGTCACTTTGGGGAGTACCCAGGACCTGAAGTTGAAGATCATCATTTCAGTAACTGCCTCAACACAGTAGATGAGTAAACCTCAAAATCACCAGTGAACAACACTTCTTATTAAGCTGCGCAGCCATGGACCACGTGGGAACATGAAAAGAAGGTAGACTCTCTTGTTGGGTATAAATAGACAATTCCTACCTACCTCTTCCCTGCTTCCTGTTTCCCTCTTTCTCCATCAACTCAAATGTCTCTGTGTCTGATAATGAAAGTACCATATCTGACCCCAGGATACCCAAATGTTAGGTTCTGCATTGTCTAAAAACAACAACAAAAATTATCTGTGTGGCAAAGTAATGTTTCACTAAGTAATGGGTTCCAAATACACCACTGCAAACTCTAGCACACAGTTGCCGTTTCTGTCCCTCCAGAAGGCACCTCCCCAGTGCAGGTTCCTAAAAATACTCCCAGGTATAAAGATGTTCATTTCCTCAAGCATCTGCAATCTTGGTCAGGTCAGGGGCTCTTGCCCAAATGAAAATTCATCCTGGGTCTGGCTCTATACCTATCATTGTGGCTTAGACCCAGCTTCAGCTGCAGAAGGAGAGACAGGGGGACGCCACACCTTTACCAGCTGGATGTATGAGGGTAAAAACAATACTCTTGCAGTTCTGGAGAAGCATTAGTTTATGCAAATGAGATCTGTGTAACTTTTTGATGTGCTCAGAGTCCTAAAAACAATCCAAACGTGTTTCACTTAAAGAAAAGTGATAATAAAAATTATCTATGACCTTTACACAAAAGTTATTCCTAAAAGTTATTCCCTAAAGAGTCCAGATCTAGACCTTGGTGGAAAAACAGTGAAAATCAGATTGCCTTGTTTTAAAATCCCACCATATAAAAATCAGAATTTGATGTCTGAGGGACACCTGGGTGGCTTAGTCGGTTAAGCATCCGACTTCGGCTCAGGTCATGATCTCTCAGTGCATGAGTTCGAGCCGCGCATTGGGCTCTGTGTTGACAGCTCTGGAGCCTGGAGCCTGCTTCGGATTCTGTCTCCCTCTCTCTCTCTGCCCCTCCCCCACTCATGTTCTCTCCATCTCCCTCTCTCTCTCTCTCTCTCTCTCTCTCAGAAGTGAATAAACATTTTTAAAAATAAGAAAAATTTTTAAAAAATAAAGAATTGGATATCTGATAATTTTTTGAACTCAGAGACTTCCTGCTAAGAGAAGAAATCCCTTGGCAAGAGGTTGGGCCTACAATGCAATGCTCTGAACTCTTCTCTAACTGTTGTTAATTTTACTTTACAGACTAACAGTGTTTAGTTTGCCACTGTAATTAAATTTCACAGAAAACCTGGAATATAATATTCTCTTATTCACTTGCAAACAATATGGCAATATTTTCAGTAATAATGTTTGCTTACATACATTGTCAGTATTTTTTCTACCAAATAGCAAATTACATCTGACAAAAACACCAACACACCTTTGAGTTGTTCAACAGTCTCAATGACTAACTTCATTCAGATTAGAATTTTGAAATAAGAGCTCTTTTCAAAACCTCACAGAAGAAAGATGCCTTTCAATAATGTGTCTTGGAATGTAATGAAACATATTTTTTAAAGGTGGAATTTAATGTGGCCTCTTTAAAAATAAAAGAGAGAGAGACGAGAAGCTCCTACTAGCAGGATAACATTCCTGGAGAAAAACTTGTATTATTATTAGTGCTACAAGTACCTGTTTAGGAAATAAAACAATTTTAAACACATTAAAAGGGGAGCCTGGGGGGCGCCTGGGTGGCGCAGTCGGTTAAGCGTCCGACTTCAGCCAGGTCACGATCTCGCGGTCCGTGAGTTCGAGCCCCGCGTCAGGCTCTGGGCTGATGGCTCGGAGCCTGGAGCCTGTTTCCGATTCTGTGTCTCCCTCTCTCTCTGCCCCTCCCCCGTTCATGCTCTGTCTCTCTCTGTCCCAAAAATAAATAAAAAAACGTTGAAAAAAAAATTTATAAAAAAAAAAAAAAAAAAAAAAAGGGGAGCCTGGGTGGCTCAGACAGTTGAGTGACTTCGGCTCAGGTCATGATCTCGCAGTCTGTGAGTTTGAGCCCGTGTCGGGCTCTGTGCTGACAGCTCGGAGCCTGGAGCCTGCTTCAGATTCTGTGTCTCCCTCTCTCTCTTCCCCTCCCCTGCTCGTGCCCTGTCTCTCTCTGTCTCAAAAATAAATAAAAACATTTTTTAAAAAATTTAACACATTAAAAGGTAAAAATAAGCTTCATCAAAGACATACCTAAAAAAACTTGAAAATGCTCTAACAAAATCATATATTTATTTAGAAAATTTTCTTAAAAGTCATATGTTTGAATATAAGGATGTACAAAGTAAAAAGCCCAATTCTCAAATCTCCTTTAAACCTTTAAAGTTATTCTAAAATAGTACCGAATCTATCATTCAAGATAGCTTTCATTTCTTTTCAGGACTTTGGTAATGCTTTTTTCACACAAGGTTGCACTTTTCTAATAAAGTACTCTATGTCAAAAACCAAGTTAGTTAAATTCCTTTGCTACCTTAAAGGACAGAATAATGGCAATAAACGCCCGCCCAAGGTGATACACTAGGCAGAGGAGGCCCCTAGTGGTGAAGCTGCTGCTTGAACTTGGCTTTATCGATTTTCTAAGACTGCTTCATCATGAGGGCAAAATCAATAGGTAATAAAGTCTACCTGAGCTTTGCTTCTTTAATAACCTCTATTAGCCTTAAAATATAGTAGGGCTATCATTTAGAATCCCAAGGTCCTTTCATCAGGAATATATATTAAAAAAAAAAAAAAAAGGATGTGACCTGAAGACTAACTTCATTACATTCAGTGTTCAAATTGACAGATGTTTATTAAGCCCCTACACCCTGCTAGGCACTGAGCCAGGCACAGAGACAGGGTAAACAGGAGAGATGAGCGCCCGCACAGGGCTTCCTCTTCAATGTAATCATGTTACACTGAGGACAGCTGGAATAATATGAAGACTGAGAAGTACAACTCACCATATTACGACCTTACAATGGGTTCTTATCAACAGTAAAAACCTGAAGTACTGCCCACCCCCACCCTCAAAGTGTTCTTCTCATTTTCAAACACCCATAAAGGGGAGCATCTGAAGTTGTTCAGCAAAATGAGGTTGAATGAATGAACAAATGGAAAATAAGATTGCACAGAAAGGTTTTTAAATTTAAAAAAAAAAAAGTTGAAAACATACCAGAGTTTAGGATTCCTGAAAATAAAGGAAGACAAAGGAGAGACAACATTTACAAAGTACTTACTGTGCTCCAGGCACAGGGACAAGTTCCTAAATGTTATTTCACTCTGCCTAACACCTCCATAAGGTGAGGAATATTGCTGGCATTTTACAAAATAGGAAAGCATGGCTGGGAAAGAGTAAGTGACTTGACCAAGGTTATACAGTTAATAAATGGGAGAGGCTGTTTGGAGCCCAGGTACCTGGGATACCAAAGCAAATGTTCACTTCACTATAAATTGGTGAATCCCAAAGTTTGAGTTTGCTTTGAACTCCATTAATACAGCCTGCAAGCAGACATATGAGATTTGGAACACAAAGATGAACAGAATTAAAGCATTTCAATACTGTATAATTTAGAGAACATATAGTATGGTAATTCAATGCAAAGGAATTATTAAATATTTATTGGGTATGGCCCATCTCTTGCTTTCCAGGAACTGACATTCTCTGGGAACACAACACAGGATCCCATATCGTATTATGCACTATTACACGTATTCGAGTCACTTTTTATGACTAAGGCTTTATTTTTTTCCTTTATGCTTCTATTTCCAAGTTTGAAAGATTTCCCTCCTTCCCATTAGCAACGTGACAGCACAGGGTTTATTAATCCTGCACAGGGCTTATTAATCCTCATTGTGCAAGTAACACTACAGTAATTATGGCTTTCTTGTATGAACTAAGTTAACAAAATCCAAGGAATCCGGTGGGATTAAGTTTAAAATTCTAGTAAAACGATGTGAAAGAGGAGTTCATTATCTTTATTTTATCTAGACCTGTCTAACGACATTTAAGTAAAAAATAGTCCGAGGCTTTGAAATCAGAATAAGAGTGGAGTTTGCGAAATAAGCACTCCAGTATTCATTAGTTTCCCAAGCCTCACTGTTTCGGCATGTACAGTGCTGTGAAAATCTCTTCCTCTCCCATCGCTCTTTCTTCGCTCATCGATGTAAAGATAACTTCAAAATCATTGACGGTAGTGCAGGTGCAGGAAGTGTCGCGGAAACAACAACTTTGCCTTCTCTTTGTACAGCTTTCCTCCTCCTCCCGGACCTTTAAAACTCTCACCACCCCCCAGACCACGTCCTCGAAAAGCTTCTCTCCCCTGACCGCATGAAACACTTGCTCGGGGCATCCTGCGGATCGCGGTGACCCTCGAACACATTCCCCACCGCCCCGCTCCCAGGCAGCAGACCACGCTGCCCACCGGCCGCCCTCGGCACGCCCCCTCCACCCTCTCCATCACCGCAAAAATAATACACCGACACCAGCAAAGTAGTCACGCGGGCACGTGTGAGGATACTTTTTTAGTAGATGCCCGAGAAAGCAATTAAACAGCTAAAGGCCACAAGAGAGGGTGGCGAAGCCGAAGTGACCGCCGGCGCGCAGCGGCCGCGGACCCTCCCTGGTCGCCAGCTCCGCGTCCTCGCGCGTCCACCTGAAGGCGCCGCGCCCTCCGCGGGGCCGAGCCGCCCTGGCCCCAGCCCCCCGCCGGCGCCCGCAGCACCCCCGCGGCCGGGAACGGCTGGAGGCCGGGCGCGGCTCAGTCTCCCCCCGGCAGCACGAGCCACCCGGGGTCGCGGGCTGGGCAGCTCAAGGAAGCCGCGCGGGGCTGCGCGGACCCGCGAGCCGCACCGACGCCCCCGCGCGGCGCACCATGCCTGGCGGCCCCGGGAGGGGGATCCGACTCACCCCGAGGCGCCCTCCGGGCTGCCGGGCCGGCCCCTGCTGCTCCTGCCGCCGCCGAACTTTCCCTCCTGCGCGGCTGCCGCGGGCTCGGCTCCACCTCCCGCTCCGGCAGCCGCGGAGCCTCCAGGGACCCGGGGGGCGGGGAGCGGCGGCGGCGGCGGCGGCGGCGGCGGCGGGCGGGCTGAACCGCGGCCAAGCCCCGGCGCCCTACCGCCGGGTGGGAACCGGGCGGCCGTGAGCCCGCGCTGCAGCGGCTGGGCGGGGGTCGCGCTTGGCTGCGCCCACCCGCTTCCCCAGCCGTCCCTCTGCAGTGCGTCCCTCTGCCCCGTCGGAGCGGGGCGCCCTGGCCGAAGCCTGCCCGGTATCTGCAGGGGGCACGCCCGGAGTCCAGGGGTCCCCTGCAATGACTGGCGCCGAGATGTGGAGAAATGGGACACTGCGGCACGGCCGGTACCCCAGGAGAGAGGCGGTGGGGTGTGATCCTCTTTCTGGACAGAGTTTCCCAGGCCCGCTCCCTCCCACACCCAGTGGTCTGCCTTCCCCTCCATGGGCCGACTTACAAAAACTTTGTAAATTGGATTTCGGAGAGTTAATCCTTTGCGGCCCTGGTCACTTGTAACATCTTCATTAAGGAACCTTTATTTACAGCGAAGGTCAGAAACCCTTTGGCTCTGAGACCCCACTCCTGTGGAGAAATGATGTCTGTAGGGATCCCTGATGGCCACTGAGGAGGCCTAGGAGGGGAGGGTGGAGAAGGATGGAAGTCGGCAAGTGGGCTGAGTAGTAAAAGCCCCTCAGGCGCACACGCACACACCCCCAAACACTCCCTGGGGCCATGGGTGCCTTTTACTTTTAAGTGCTCCAGCACGACTCTGAGGGAGAGGGACTTAGGGGTATTATGTTCCCCAATTCTCAGTACAATGAAGGAGGTAATCAGCCGAAAGAGGTCACCTCTCCACCTACAGATGCACCTTGTAGAGTCCCCATGGCTGAGGCTTCAAAGAACCAGAGGTAGAAGCCAGTCCTAGTGTGGTGCTCCTTTCTACTATCTGACCAGCAGAATGCTCAAAGACTCCATATGGGAGATTTCCAGACACCAGACTTTATGTGGGCACAGGGGAGGAGTCCTGTGGTCAGCAGGCAGTCCTCAAGCAGCTAGCAAGCACGTATGTATGTACCGGCAAGAAGCATCCTTGAAACAAGCCTTGCTTCCTACTAGGACTCCCTAACACACCCAGGTTCATCCTTCTTCCAACCCACGCTGCCCTGGGACTTCAGATGGCTCTGTAGCCACCCCACACCCCTGAGTGAGTTAATCACCCTTGTAACATAAGGCCCCCACAGCAACTCGACTAGGATTTCACGAAGAGGGAAGAAGCAGGTGTTTATCAAATTAATGAAAAACACAATGTCTGTTGTGCTGTTGCCCCTAAAATGTTGCAAGGTTACGGAGGTCATAAATAGTTAACTTAGCATCCATATATATGGAGTTACAAGTCATTGGCCAAGCATCCTCCTATATTGTTTCACAGCAACCTGGTGAGACAAATCATATGACGATCCCCTTGTGCAGAAGGGCCCATGGAGGTTGCAGTTTGTATAAAGGTGAGTTGTGTAAAGGTTAGAGCCTGCACAGTCAAGTATTCTGGGTAATCAAGTAACCCCTTCAGAGCCTTTCCAACTGTCATGAAAACATTCCTATACCTTCATGTATTGATAGATGGGTTGTTAAAGCATTGATTTTCTTTCCTCCTTTTCTTCCATCTCTCTGTTCAGTGATGTCTCCAGAATTTCTATATAATAGGGTGAATGGGAGGAATCTGGTTTGGAAGATGGGCCAAGGACCTGAGTAAGGGCTGCTATGCTGGCGCACTTGTGGACTCAGATTCTAGGTTCACATGGACTGGCTTGTGGAAAGTGGAAGAGGGAATCCCATCGCTGCAACTGTCTCTATTCTTGTCATCTAGAAGAAAAAGGGAGGTCACTTCAGGATTAATTACGTTTCCTTTAAGGGCCCATAACATACTTGTAAAGGCACCTGAAGAAGTTTTCCCCATATATCAGCACAACAATGTACACATCAATATGTACCAGTATACATTTCTATATCAAAAGTCATAAAGCCAATGCTAGCTAAGGGTTTGGTGCCTATAGGTACATTTTAACAATAATCAGTACATGAAAAATAAGGTGATTGAAAAGCGATAAAAATTGGGGCACCTGGGTTACTCAGTCGGTTAAGCATTAGACTCTTGGTTTCAGCTCAGGTCATGATCTCAAGGTAGTGAGATCAAGCCTCCTCGCTGAGCTAGGATCCTGCTTGGGATTCTCCCTCTCCTCCCTCTCTCCCCAGCTCATGATCTCTCTCTCTCTCTCTCTCTCTCTCTCTCTCTCTCTCTCTCTCTCTCAAAATAAATAAACATAAAAAAAGAAAAAGCAGTAAAACTACAAAACCAAGAGCATATGTGAGAAAAGACACATTTTTGTACCTAGTACCTCTAGGTACTAGAAAAGTAAATATTATTTCAATTAGGGGCGCCTGGGTGGCTCAGTCGGTTAAGCATCCGACTTCAGCTCAGGTCATAATCTCTCAGTCTGTGAGTTCAAGCCCCATATCGGGCTCTGTGCTGACAGCTCAAAGCCCGCTTTGGATTCTGTGTCTCCCTCTCTCTGTCCCTCCACCACTCATGTTCCATCTCTGTCTCAAAAATAAATAAATGTTGAAGAAAATGAAAATATATACATTATTCAATTATTACTTAGTAGATATTATTTGGATTATTATTTTGGGAGACACTATTATGAAGCAGTATCAGTCACCCTTAGTGCTCATCATTAGCAGAAGCAGCACTGTATGAGGGAAAAGGCCAACCAATTTGCCTCTGCAGCTTCCGGCCTGTAATGACACCTAGCAGAATTGACAGTGAAACTGGTTGAAAAATGGGTTCCTTTAGACTTCCAAGACGAAAGGACCAGAATAAGCAGGTTGAACACCAAGCCCAGATGTTAAAAGCCAATTTTTAAGATTTAATTAAAAAAAAAAAAAAGGTTTCTACATGGATTTAGGTTTCAGCTGTGGTGTTCTTATGGAAACATTTTTCATAAGCATAATGATTTAGGAATCAGAATATATTATTTGAATTTCCAAGTGTGTTATAAAGGTGCTTCCACCTTCATATTGTGCTAGTAATGTGGTAACAGTACAGAAATGTATAGAAAGTTCTGGAAATAAGATGCTGGATTGATTTTATCTACTTGAGGGAAAAACCAGTCCATATAAAAATATATTCTAAAACAATACATAAGGTGTCAAACTGTTACATTTATAAAATACAAAATATATACACAATAGTATGTCATTTGTTTAATAATTTATTTTAAATGTATCCTGCATAGATATTAAATTTTAAGTGCAAACATATTTCACAGTTCAAAGTCAGACTTTTCAGCCTCACCAGGATCCTTGAGAAGTTTGACCCAGAGCCATCCAGGAGCTGAAATTGCAGTTGTAAAGCTTATGTTATGCTTAAAGTAAAACTCACTTACTTTATTTGCTAAGAGACACTCTCAGACAGTCACTCAAGCCGTGTTGACTCCTACTTTAAATAGCTCTAATAATCAGGGTTATCTGATTTCTTAGATCACAGCAAATGTGCTATGTGGTCCGAGGTAGCTCATTAGATGGAAGAGGTGTGTTGTACACAAGGGTAAAGACTAGCCAGATGGCACTATTGGGAGTGGTGAGTCATTGAGATGGGATCTAATTATATTCTAGAGTCGACTTCAGAAATCTTGGAAATACGCAACATATTTCCAGATACTTTTTCATTTAAAATGAGTAAAATAAATAATGTGTGACCCAAAAAGGCAAATTTTGTTTTTCTAAGGGGAAAAAAATCCCACGTCTTGAAGACCTCATTCCATAAACACTATTCTTCAAACACAGTGGGGCTCAATTAAAACCTGTTGACTGAATAAGGGATGATTTTCTCTTATTTTGCGTATTTTACATTCACATCTTTAGTTATACACATCAAAATCAGTGAGTGAGTTGGTTCATAGTATTTTCAATCTTATGCTCTCCATTATCCATGCCGTTTCTCTAGGGGTCAGTGCAGAAGCAGATCTAGAAGCTCTGCTCTCCTCATGGTGCCCCTACCAAGCTGTCTTCTCCAAATGGCAGGCTGACCAGGCCAGCTCCCAGGGAAATGCTGTGGACAGCAGAACAGGGCTCACATGAGAGTCGTCTACTACACCAGGTGCCTCACAGGTTGACTTTTCCATTCTGTGCATTCAGCTTTGCCGCTCCCCATCTCTAGAAGAAAAAAAAGGGTTACAGAGGGAACTGTGGAAAAACACAAGTAGGGAAGCACCAGAGACTCAGCCACATCTGTCTCCGTCCGCCTGACATAAAATCCAGATATCTAAACGAGATCAGCTCAAAACAGTGTCCTTTATGTCTACAGTAGTCACACTAGTTCACCCATGTGCAGATCAAGCTCACACAGGCCTTTCTTTTTGAAAACCAGGAATACTCCAACATGTCCCTCAGATGACTCAGATCTCTATGGTTTTCACTACAGTTTCAATTTTGTCACCCTGGTGGATATACTGTTTTCAATTATTATTGCATTTCTTTCCAAGCATTATTAGCATTAAAAAACAAAAGACAGATCCTTTATGGGGTGCCTGGCTGGCTCAGTCAGCAGAGCATGCCACTCTTGATCTCATGGTTGAGTTCGAGCCCCATGTTATATGTAGAGATTACTTTTAAAAAATAAAACCTTGGGGTACTGGGTGGGTCAGTCAGTTAAGCATCAGACTCTTGATTTTGGCTCACATCATGATCCCAGGAATGTGGAATCAAGCCCCGGGTCAGGCTCTGCACTGAGTGGAGAGCCTGCTTAAGATTCTCTCTCTCTCTCTCCCTCTGCCTCTTCTCCACTTGCTCTCTCCCTCTAAAATAAAAACAAATAAATAAAATCTTTTTAAAAATAGATCATTTATCGTTTAAGTCAATATCTGCAAAGTCCTGTCCCACATGCAGGCTTCACTCTGTGCCCTTTCACTGCTACAAATACACATTTTGACAAGATTTCCATTAATAAGAGAATATGTTTCGGGGCACCTGAGTGGCTCAGTCAGTTGAACGTCTGACTTCAGCTCGGGTCATGATCTCATGGTTTATGAGTTCAAGCCCCACGTCAGGTTCTGTGCTGACAACTCAGAGCCTGGAGCTGCTTCAGATTCTGTGTCTCCCTCTCTCTCTACCCCTCCCCCACTCGTTCTCTCTCTCTCTCTCTCTTTCAAAAATAAATACACATCAAAAAAGTTTTTTTTTAATAAGTAAGAGAATATGTTCCAACAATACACACTGTTATAAGAATCTCTTTTGCCCACACTAGAAATAGGATGTACGAAGATGTACTTGAGGATATAAGAAGAGCAAAGCTATTGTATAAAATGTTAACACTGTACAGGAATATGGCCTGGTGACAGGAAGGGCAAGGATAGTTAAATCAATAGGTCCAAACATAAGAAATGCCTAAAGGAGAAACAAGTAGGATACCCACCAAAAAGCGAAAAAGACATAGAAAGGCAAAGATGATGTGGAAAACAAGCTTTACCAACTTCAGAAACAAGGGTATTTCCTTTTCTTTTTTCACATGCGTCTAAAACCTATGCACACAAAGGATTCATTTTGTATGACCACAGACGTGTGCATCTGAGGGAAAGCTTTGCTTTCAACTAGATGATGCCAATATCACTTCCCTTGCTGTATGAGACATATTTGGCTCTATTGTAAACACGACCAGAAAATGGTTTAGTCAAACCATTATTCATCCAATAACAGTAAGTTAGGCAGTTAGGGTGTGCCAGGCACCACAGAAACTACAAAAATGATTAAGTCTGGTCCTTAACCTCAAGGAAACCAAAATCGAGTAGGAAAGGCCAAACAGAGTATTTTACAGGAATTCAAGGAGAGAAAAAGAAAGAGAGATCCCTGAGGTGCCCATGGACGACTTCATGTTAGAAGTAGCTTTTCAGATACATCTTGAAAGATGAGTAGTATTTTGATGGACAGAGAAATAGGAGAACATCAAGAAGTAATGCCTGACCAGTGAAGCAGAGAGGGGAAAGCAATGTACATGTCCTAAAAATGGTAGTCCACAATGGCCAGAACAAAGGGGACATTTGGGGAGAAAGGTCAAAGTCCAAAAGTGGCCTGAGTCTAGATTATGGGGGACTTTGAATGCCAGATAAGGAATTTATCATATGAATTTTAGTGAAATGGGAATGTGTGTATGTGAGCAGACACTGTTAGTTACAGAATCAACAGCCTCTTCTGCTTGCTGGGAGAACTCTAATTACTCAGAGTCCACCTCTGAGAAGTCCTCTGTGAGGCCCTAAAGGGAGGTCAGCATGCCCCCCAGCTCTGGATGAGGGTGTGGGGATGATTATGGTTGGTTTAAGCCAACAGGAAAATTAGTGTGAAAAATGGCTAAGCTTATTGTATCTGTGGGAGATCCCAGAGGAGAGGTCTGGTTATAAATCAGTAATAGAGATCTAGAACTTAGGATAGGCTAAGACCAGAGATAATAGAGGGAATGGGGGGTCTTCCACATTCAAAATATAATCATCTAAGTGAGAATGAAAAGTACAATTGAAAGTACATAAAATGAAAGAAGGTGCTGAGAGCACGATGAGGGAAGTGTTAGAATTAATGGGCCAAGAAAGGAGGTTCTGTAAAGGAAACTGGGAAGGTTCTCCTCACAAGAAGGAGAACCATGAGGTGCCCTAGGAGCCAGAGAGCTTCAAGAGGTAGGTGATGGTTATGAGCATAAAGTTCCATAGCCTCTACTAGGTTTGTTAAGTTGCTTTAGGGGCTCCTGGGTGGCTCAGTCAGTTAAGCATCCTACTCAGTTTCAGTTCATATAATGATCTCACGATTCTTGGGATGGGGCCCCACATCGGGCTCTGTGCTTACAGTGTAGAGCCTGCTTGGGATTCTCTCTCTCCCTCCCCTCCCCCTGGCACTCGCTTGTGCTCTCTCTCTCTCAAGATAAATAAATATTTTTTTAAAAAATAAGTTACTTTAGCTGTAGATGAGCCATTATCATCATTTCAAAAACCCAACAGAAAAGGCATATTGGGGTGCCTGGGTGGCTCAGTCGGTTAAGCCTCTGATTTGGCTCAGGTCATGATCTCGCGGTGTATAAGTTCGAGCCCAACATCGGATTCTGTGCTGCCAGCTCAGAGCCTAGAGCCTGTTTCGGATTATGTGTCTCCGTCTCTCTCTGCCCTTCCCCTGCTCACACTCTGTCTCTCTCTCTCTCAAAAATAAGTAAATGTTAAAAAAAAAATTTTTTTTTAAGGAAAAGAAAAAGAAAAGGCATATTGAGGGGCACCTGGGTGGCTCAAAAGGTTAAGCGTCCAACTTCAGCCCAGGTCATGATCTCATAATCTGTGAGTTCAAGCCTCGCATCAGGCTCTCTGCTGTTGGCACAGAGCCTGCTTCAGATTCTGTCTCCCTCTCTTTCAGCCCCTCCCCCCATGTTCTCTCTCTTTCTCTCTCAAAAATAAATAAACATTTAAAAGTATTTAAAATAAAAATAAGGAAAAGGTATATTTGTCCGCAATAGGACAGCATCAGCTAACCAAATATTAAGTTTCCCTGTTTTTTACCAGAATCATATAAAATCTGTGCAGTTACACTGACATTTTACAATGGACCCAAGTTGCTTCGCTGTTGATGACATTATAGGACTTTCTGGGATGTGAATGGTGACCCTGTCACTACGCACAGAGTATCCAGCGTATCATCAATCCCAGCCTAGGAAGCAATAGCCAGAAACCATGAACAGTGCGTAAGTGCCTATATGTTCACTTATCCTGATTGTTTTTGACCATTACAATCATAGCATTAATTCAATCAATAAGGCAAATTTATCATATCCTCTTAATAACAGTGAATCTTTGGTTCAAGTAGGGATGGATCAGAGATGGAATAAAATAAATAATGTAACTACAAATGGAAAAAGTCATTTTTACTATCGGCTCTCAAGACCTTTAATCTGCAGACCTAGCTGTGTTCAACCCTGAGTTTTGTCATAAACAAATATGGCCTCACCATATTTAAGAACCACAGCCCAACATAGAGCAGGGTTGCCATTGGCCTTGCTGCCCTCACTCTGTGTCCTCTGTGAGCATCCATCTGCCATCAGCTGCACCCTTAGCATCTTCCTTTTACAGGCATTTTGAAGGATTGGGCTTGGTTTTAGGGAGGTCTAAGTCCTCTAAGAACAACTTCTGTTCTCAAGCCTGTCTATTTGACCTGGGCCTTGATTGCTTCTTAGTTTGGTTTTTTATTGGTTTCTTTTTTCAGCTTCACTTCCATCCACCTCCACTTCCTAACTGAATCCTGTTCCAACCTTAACAACTGGAGCAAAATTAGCTAGAATTCTGCACCTGAAAAATAGTACCATCTCTACACCCAAACTCCTGCTGTGCACTCCCACACCCTCTTAAAGGTACAGTAACACCACTCAGACCAAGGTCTGCTGGATGCCTTTGGGCACTGTGAATGGGACAGTTAGTCAACTCTCAGAAGAACCAATTCTTCTATCTCATTAGTCCAAATAATAATAATAATATCAACAACAACAATATTACAATTGTTAAGATTTTGGTTTTTATCATATTTCAGATACTGCTCTAGGGCATGGCCATTTTATACTGGCCATGCCCTATGAAAAACCCAAAGCTTAGAAAGTTTGTATAGTTTTCCCAAGGTCATATAGCTAGTAACCCAAGGAGCCAGGATTCACATCCAGATTAGTTTCCTTTCCCCATGGACACACCCCTGGGTTCCTGTGTGTTGGCCTGAGATAAAGAACTCTAGATAACTAATAAAATCATTCAAAACATCATGGACAGGGCAAAAATAATAAAATTGATTCTTTGTGGTAGAAAAGTTGGGAGCCACTTATCTCTCCAATACTCTCCTCTGAGAACAAGATAAATCCAGAATCAGAATCTAGGCCACCTGACTCCAAGTCTAGTGCTCCTCTGCTGTGCTCCATGTGTTCTTCTAATGTTCTAAATATAACTGATTACATTTGTCAGGAAGTGTGACACAGTATTACAATGGAAAGTTAAACAGGATTTGAATTCATGGATCGGCTTCTTCAGTCATTTGCTTTATTCTTTAGTCACATGATAACATGTTTTGTACTCTGAGGTGATAATCAACATCATTTATGTATTCTCAATTCATTAAGTCAACAACTGGAGTCAGACTAAAAGTGTTTACTTAACGAAATAAAGAAGCTTTTTTGTTTCTTTCCCTTCTCATAGAACAGAGACTTCTCGTTCCTAATTTTTTTGTACTAGCATCTTGGAAGACTACCAGTCCCAAAATCTGTAAACAGTGCTTCCCTCCAGATAGAGCTTTTATCTTGATTGGGAAGAGAGAGATAAATTGCTCCCTCACTGATAGAGAGCTTTTTGAAGACGTTTACTGTATATAACCTCTGCTATGCACTGGAGGATAATTCCCAGGAAAGGGGGAAATATTGCTTATTGTTGATTGCACATTTCTATTTTCTTTTAGAGTAATACAGTGATTACAGATAAAATAAGAAAGCAAATAATTTGACAATACCACATCACAGTTGAATCTAAAATTGGGCATTTGTCCATCAACTCTTGGGTGATTCGTATGAAGGAAGAGATTGCTGGAACCAGCTAACTTCCCTGGAAATCTCTCTAAAGCTTGAGCTAGCATCATCCCTGGAAAGTCTCATCCCCTTCCAAGCCTGCCACCAAGCAACCCACTCTGAAAAAAATTGGGAAATAATACCATATTTTGAAGGATTAAGGAGCTGCCACACTTACATGACAAAGTGTTTCCTAGTTAGGGTTCCTGTGGTCATCTCCTCGAAGAAGCCTGATGCAATTCTGAATTTCTAGTTATGCTCAACTGGACATTAATTGTGGCTATGCCATTTCAGATGTGGGGGGTTGTAAACCCCATTTGTATAATAATAGCATACCTGCCTTAGTTTTTGGATTGTCTTTCTCCAAAGGGACCACTCAGAGACAGAAAAATCAAGAGGCCAGACAGGCAGCTTTTTAGAGGAACACTCCATAAGAGGAGACAAACATATCACCAAAATAAATCAGAACGATGGCCCCAGTTAGCCTGAGTAAAATGTAATTGGTCTGACTAGTCTTGAAACAGACAACATTCTGGAATGGGAAAATAAACACCATGCGCGCGCGCGCGCACACACACACACACACACACACACACACACACTTTTCTCTGTTGAGGATTTTGTTAATGCATATGTGCTAAATAGTAACTAGTTGCCTTCAGCTGATTTTCTGAAACCAAATAATATATGGCATAATGTTTACTAAAGTGAATGAGTTGTTTATTACCTAAAATTTTAAGCCTTTTAATATACCTCCTAAGATGTTCTCGGGTTCAGAAAACCACAAAAGGAAACAGAAGTGCAAACAAGAATTATAGAAAAATGGAAAATAAACTCAAACAAAATTTATCACCAACCAGTGACGTCAATTAAATGACTCTTACTCTATACAAAGTTCATTACTATAAACTAGTTTCCTCCCACTCCCACTAACTAAAGGCTAAGTAATTATTTTAAGAATATAATCTGAGTTGTGTTGCATTACTGGCTTGCTTGAAGTGCTCACAAAAAAAATGTTGACCCAATGTCAAAAGTACTCATACTTTTTCACCATCAAACAAAGAGGGAAAAAAAAGCCCTCTGTCACTTTGGAAAACAGTTTGGCAGTTTCTTTAAAAGTTACACACATATCATCCATGTGATCCAACCATTTCACTCCTAGGTATTTACCCAAAAGAAAGGGAAATGCACGTCCAAACAAAGATTAGTACACAAATATTCATAGCATTATTTGTAATAGGCAAACGCTGGAAACAACCCAAATGTCTACCAACAGCTGAATGAATAAAGAAATTGCAGTTTTTCCCTACTCCCAGGTTATAAAGAAATTCATTCACATTTCTTCTAAAATAATAGAAATTGTGGTATATCCATACAATGGAATACTACTCAGAATAAAAAAGAATGAACTATTCGCTGAACAACATAGATAAATCTCAAAATAAATTTCACTTATGTCAAGTGAAAAAAGCCAGACCAGAAAGAGAACATTGTATGATTTCATTTATATAAAATTCTAGAAAATGCAAACTGTTCTGTAGTGACAAAAAGAAGATTGGTGATTGCTTGTATATGGAATGGACAGAAAGGAGTAGAGGGAAGAATTGTAAAAGGACATGAGAAAACAATGGAGGGTGATAGATATGCTCACAATCTTGATTGTAGTAATGGTCTTGTCAGAACTTGGTAATGTCAAAACTTAAATTGTACACTCCAAATATGTGTTGTTTGTTGTATATTAATTATACCTCTATAAAACTTTTTAAAATTAATTTAATAACTTGGTAAATAAGCATCTGTATTTGAAAGAACACATTCTGTGTCTTGCTTTTAGTTAAGAATCAGGAAGAACTTTTGGAGACCAATTAAATGATCCTGATCTTTTTGTTCAATGGCTAAAAGATTGGTTCTCCAAATTTAGTAGACATAAGAATACCTGAAATGATCCTTTAAATGCAGATTCTTGTGTTTCACCCAGAGGTGTGCTGGAAAATGTTTAACAACTAGTTTTCCAAATAGCCAAAAAACAAAGCAATATAGCCATTTTATACATGCATAAATAATATACTCTGTTAATAAAATAGATGTGTAGTACACAATATACAGATAATAATATATTCAATGTGGTTTTTTTGTAAATTTCATAAATCTAATTCATTCTTGGAGAATGCTTGGCTGATTTTTGCCAAACTCGATCTACAGCTGGCCAATGGTTGCAGTTGACAAACAAGTGACATGAATGTTGGTTAATATTTTCATTTACATGAATGAATAAAACTGAAATGGAATAACATTTTTTAATAATGTGAGAGGGGCGCTTGGGTGGCTCAGTCGGTTGAGCATCAGACTTAGGCTCAGGTCATGATCTCGCGGTCTGTGAGTTCGAGTCCCGAGTCAGGCTCTGTGCTAACAGCTTGGAGCCTGGAGCCTGCTTCGGATTCTATGTCTCCCTCTCTCTCTGCCCCTCCCCAGCTCATGCTCTGTCTTTGTCAAAAATAAAATAAACATTAAAAAAAATTAACAAAAATAATGTGAGAGATTTATTTGCTGAATTGTATAACAGTTTTTGTATAACTCTGTACTATTCACAATGCAATGGCCATAGACGTGACTTGCTCAAATTTAACCTGCATTAACACTGTCTCCATCACTTTCTGAAGTCTAGGCAATAAACAAAACAACAGCTAACTCTGGTTACTGAGTGAAATTTGCCAATTTCCCTGGTATAAATGTCCCACGTGGCCCATTTCAAGCTGCCACTGAATGTACAGTTGAGGAAAGATGCGTGTGGTGCACCAT
This sequence comes from Neofelis nebulosa, assembly GCF_028018385.1. Classification (NCBI taxonomy): domain Eukaryota; kingdom Metazoa; phylum Chordata; class Mammalia; order Carnivora; family Felidae; genus Neofelis; species Neofelis nebulosa. Next base: position 40,960,741 of record NC_080784.1, read on the forward strand.
TATACAGCATTTCCACCACACAAATATAATGGACAAAACTTCAAGAGTGTAGATAATGGTAAAGCATGGTAAAGTATGTAGAAAGCGATGAATTTTGAGTATATATTACCTTTGTTCTTAACATAATTTACTTAATAGTAAGTTTCTATAATTTAATTTTTAATGATTTTTAGTAATTGGCTTATAAAATTCCTTAAAATTTAACAGTTGGTTCTAAAGAGCCAGTATAAATTGGCTCCAGCAAACCTCTGGATTCACCTCAGCCCTAAGGAATTAGATCCTCTGGGACTAAGGTTAAGGAATTTGCTTTTTTATTTTTTTAGAGAGAGAGACCGAGTGGGAAGGGACAGAGCAGGGAGAGAGAGAGAGAGAGAGAGAGAGAGAGAGAGAGAGAGAGAGAGAGAGAGAGAATCTTATGCAGACTCCATCCTCAACACAGAGCCCGACACGGGGCTTAATCCCAAGACCCTGGGATCACAACCTGAGAGAAAATCAAGAGTGGGACGTTCAACTGTCTGGGCCACCCAGGTGCCCCAGGAATTTGCATTTTTAGTATTTCCAAGTGATTCTGATGTAAGAGATTATAGAAAATGTAACTGCATTTTTCTTCCTTTTAGCTGGTAAGTAGGTAATCTTCAGAGACAACATGTTATGGGGAGAGAATAAAGAATTAAGTATTAGGAGCACTATAGTTCTCACTCTGGTTCTGCCATTAATTATATGGGCAAATCACTAACCCTCTAAGTTTCCTAATCTAATAAGGAGGGAGTGGGACTGAGAAAGGATTGGTAGATGTAATTTTAAAAAGATTTACTTGCGGGGCGCCTGGGTGGCGCAGTCGGTTGAGCGTCTGACTTCGCTCGGGTCACGATCTCACCGTCCGTGAGTTCGAGCCCCGCATCAGGCTCTGTGCTGACAGCTCAGAGCCTGGAGCCTGCTTCTGATTCTGTGTCTCCCTCTCTCTCTGCCCCTACCCCGTTCATGCTCTGTCTCTCTCTGTCTCAAAAATAAATAAAAATAAAAATGTTAAAAAGATTTACTTGCATACCGTAGTATTTATGGATTTCATAATCTGATATCTATGATTTGCTTTGAAATACTTCAGCAAACAGAGAAAAATGTTGAGCTAGGAGGTAGGTAAAATAAGATTGGCAAACTGTTTTGGTAATGAGAACATGAGGATTTATTATACTATTCTACTTGGGAGTATTTTGAAATTTTCCATAATAAAAATTTCCTGGAAAGTCACTAATAACTTTCCAAGATCCCTTTTATCTTTAAAAATATGTTTCACATCATCCTTGGGGCTCTAAATTATTTAATGGGACAGGGGTCAGAGATTAGCATCTACTACGTATTTGATGCTTAGGAACTTGAATCCACTTAGGAATCTCAGAGCAAACCAATGGCTGAGCCAGGATTCTAACAGCAGTCATCTGGGCTCCAAAGCCATGTGGCTTTTTCAGTTACACCAAACACCTAACTGTGCTGCTGTGCCACGACAGCATCAAATAGGAACGTGGAGATGAGAAAGAGGGTGGATCTTCCAAGTCAAGCATCAATATTTTATTCAAAATACACCCTGCTTCTAATTACGTGCAAAACTGGGGGCAAACATTACCACAGGCAATTAAAAAGCCAATCACAGAGAATCCTCTAAGCAAGCTCTGGGCTGTTGAGAAACTGCTTATATCACTCCTAATTCACTGATCATTTCAGAAGGAACATCAGAAAGACAGGATGGAATGTAGGTCAACAGAGTATTTTATTTCTCTCTCTCTCTCTCTCAAAATTAAATAAACATTAAAAATTAAAAAACAAAAGCAAAAACCTTAAGAGCAACAACTAAGAAGTCTGACAATAGGGGCACCTGGGTGGTTCAGTTGGTTAAGCATCTGACTGTGGCTCAGGTCATGATCTCACAGTTCTTGTGTTCAAGCCCCACATTGGGATCTCTGCTGTCAGCATAGAGCCTGCTTCAGATCCTCTAGATCCTCTGTTTCCCTCTCTCTCTGCCCCTCCCCTGCTTGTTCTCTCTCTCCCTCTCAAAATAAATAAGAACTTTAAAAAAAGTCTGACAATAGCAAGTATTGGCAAGGCTATGAGTTATGGGAATTTTCATACGTGCTTTGGCAAACTGGCATTATCTTGGCAGAGTGAGAAGTGTATACTGTACAACCCAGCAGTTCCATTCCAATGTGCATAGTAGAAAAACTCACACACATATGCAGAGAAATAACAGTATTTTTAGCAACCAGCACATTCATAGTATTAAAAACTAGGAACTGGGGTTAGGGCTGTTATAACTAAATACTTAAACATCAGAAATTTATATTCCTACAGTTTTAGAGGCTAGATGTCAGAACTGAAGTTGTCTGCAGGTTAGGTTTCTTCTGAGGCCTCTTTCTTCTTGGCTTGCAGATGGCTGCCTTCTTGCTATGTCCTCACATGGTCTTTCCTCTGTACATGCACATCCCTGAATTTCCTCTTATAGGACACAAGTCAGATCGGATTAGAGCCCATCCTATGGGCCTCATTTTAACTTAACCATCTCTTTAAAGACACTATCTCCAAATCCAGTCACATTCTTAGGTATTGGGGATTAGGGCTTCAAAATATGAATTTGAGGGAACACAGTTCAACCCATAACAAACCCAAATGTATATCAACAAGAGAATAGATAAATTCTGTAATAATCACCCAAAGAAATATCATACAGCAGTAACATAATGAACAACAATAACATGTGAAAAGGTGGATAGTGTTGAGTAGAAAAAGTAAGTCACAAAAGACTACCTCCATTATGGTATCCTTTTTGTATTGGAAATAAAAGCAAAACTAAAAATTATATAATTTAATTTTTAAAAGGCAAAGGAATGATAAAGATAAAAGTCAACATAGTGGTTACGTCTTGAGGAGAAGCAGGGGAATGGAGCTCAGGAGGAGCTCCCAGTATTGATAATATCCTAATTCATAAGCTGGGTGGTGGGCTTAGGAGTATTTGTTTAACATACTTTATGTACACATATGTATGCAATATATGCACATATATATAATTACTTATACATATTTTATATGGATCAATATTACTCAATAACATTAGATATTAAAAATACCTCTTGCGATAACATATTTTCATATAGACCTATTTGGGAATGGATGTTAACCTATTTATACTATTTCATATTTGTCTTAATTTCTTATTATAGCCTTAGAATAATTTAGCAGAGGGTATTAAATTATAACGTCTTGGTAGAGAATAGAACATGTCTCTAGCACATGATTATCTACATATTTAGACTCTCTTGCCTTCTTTTGTGGTTCAAATACAGTACAGTTGAGGGGTGCTTAGGTGGCTTAGTTGGTTAGCATCAGACTTCAGCTCAGGTCATGATCTCATGGTTTGTAGGTTCAAGCCCCATGTCAGGCTCTCCACTGATAGTGCAGAGCCTGCTTAAGATTCTTTCTCCCTCTCTCTCTGTCCCTCCCCCACTCACTCTCTCTCTCTCTCTCTCTCTCTTTCTCTCTTTTAAAATAAACAAACTTTTAAAACAACAAAAACCAAATACATTACAGTTGTGATTTTACCCCACGATCATAGCAACAGCACAGTCAAAATATACCTACTTCTTTCAATCTCCTTACCCTTGAAAATTAATGAGTGTAATTGTATAATCATACTACTTTCTTTAGAGTTGTTTTTCAACCTCAGCACTACTGACAATTTGGACCAGATAATTCCTTGCTGTGGGAAACTGTCCTGTGCTGATTTAAGACGTTTAGCAGCATCCCTGGCTTTTACCACTAGATGTCAGTAGCACACCCCTACCCCTCACCCCCAGTCCTGGCAATCAAAATATGTGTAGCAGTTGCCAAATGACCCTTGGGACAAAATCACCACTGTTTCAGAACGAATATTCTAGAGCATTCCTAATGCAGATGAAACTAGAATACCTCACACTGGAATTCCTTTTTTTTTTTTTCTATTTTATTCCACTTTCCTATCTTTCCAAATAAATCCTTATTTTGTTCATTAATGTAAGATCTTAGCCACCAAAACAGTATTGACCACACTGTGACATTGAAACACTAATGATCAACGAACTTGATTTTTTTTTAATATTTAATTTCACAAAAGAGCTGTGCATGTAGAGTCAAGGCTCCTGAACAACTGTGCTGTACTGGTAGTAAACTTTAACTTCAGTCTCCCACAGCCGTGGAAATCCATGCTTTTACTTAAACTTTCCCCATTATGTCATGGAACTGTAAAATACTACACAGAAATTTTTCTTTCTACTTTCTCATATAAACCTCCTTATATATTTAAGAATATTTATTAGAATGAATTTATCAGAAATGAAATTATTGCTTCAAGGTTATGAAGTTTTAGAGCTCTTAACTGTGTTGCCAAATTGCTATACTAAGGGGTTGTACCATCTACCATCTCTGATTTGAAATAATACCACTTACTAGAAAACACTACTAAAACAATAAGACTTTTTCCATTCACCTTGAAGATACTGGCTTTCTCAGTTCTTTGGAATGTTTTCCAGTTTCTAAAAACTCAATTCTAGAAATTCAATTTCTAAAAGGAAATTTTTCCAACACGATAAAGGCAATATACAAAAAACAAAACAAAAACACAAGAGAAACCAACTCAGGTTTGGTTTAATAGTGAAAGCTTTTCTCCCAATCAGGAACAAGACAAGTATGTCCACTTTGCAACTTTCTTGCAATTAGGCAAGAAAAAGAAGTAAAGGCATCTGAAGTGGAAAGGAAGAAGTAAAATAATCTGTTTTCTGATGACATGATTTTATATGTTAAAAACTCTGAAGATCCTGCACCAAAAAACCTGTTAGAACTGATAAATGAATTCAATAAAGTTACAGAATACAAAAGCAACACATGAAAATCCATTCAGTTTCTGTATATAAGCAATGAACTTTCCCAAAAGGAAACTAAGAAAACAATTCCATTTATAATAGGATCCAAAGAATGAACACTTACAAATAAATTTAACTAAGGAGGCAAAACACTTCTACACTGAAACTATAAAACACTCCTGAAGGAAATTAAAGAAGGTATAAAAAAATAGAAAGACATCTTGTAGTCATGGAATGGGATAGTTTAATATTGTTAAGATGACAATATCATCCAAAGTGCTCTACAGATTCAGTATAATCCTTATCAAAATCCCAATGAGGGGGCCTGGCTGGCTCAGTTGATGGAGTGTGGGGCTCTTGATCTTGGAGGTTGTGAGTTCAAGCCCCCCATGGGGTGTAGAGTTTACTTAAATAAATAAATAAAAACTTTTTTTAAAAATCCCAATGATTTCTTTTTGCAAAAAACAAGAAAAATCTAACTTAAATTCATATAGCATCTCAAATAGTCAAAACAATCTGTAAGACAACAACAAAGTTGGAAGTTATCACACTTCCTGATGTCAAAACTTACTATGAAGCTTCAGTAATCAAAACAGTGTGATACTGGCATAAGAACAGACATATAAACCAATGGAATAGGACATAGAGCCCCAAAATAAACCCTCACATATATGGTCAATTGATTTTTGACAACACAATGAGGAAAGGACTCTTCTCAACAAGTGGTGCTGGAAAAAATGGATATCTTCATACCGTATATACAAATTAAAAAATTAACAAAAATTTAATCAAAGACCTAAACTTAAAAGGTAAAACTATAAAACTTAAAAAAAAAAACAGAAGAAAAATCTTCATAAGTCTGGGTCTGGTGATGATTGCTTGGATATGACACCAAAAGCACAGGCACCAAAAGAAAAAATAAATTTGATGTCATCAACATTTAAAACTTTTGTTCATAAAAGGTAAAAAGACAATCAATAGAGTATAAGTATATTTGCAAATCATATATCTGATATTAATATCCAGAATATATAAAGAACTCCTAGAACTCAACAACAACAAAAACCAAACAATTTAATTCATGAAAGGGCAAGGATTTGAATAGATATTTCTCTAAGGAAGATAAACAATGGTGAGTAAACACATGAAAGGATACTCAACATGATTAGTCATTAGGGAAATGCAAATCAAAATCACAATGAGGTACCACTTCATACCCATTATGGTGGTTATTATAAAAAAGAAAAGAAAAGAACACATATTTGCCAGGATATGAAGAGATTGGACCTTTGCGCATTGCTGGTAGGAATTTTAAGTACTGCAGCTGTTGTAGAAAACATTTTAGCAGTTCCTCAAAAAGTTAAACAAAATTATCATATGATTTAGGAATCCTACTCCCAAAGAACTAAAGCAGAGATTCAAACAGATGCAGATACCTATACATCATTGCAGCACTATTCACAATGGCCAAAAGGTAGAAACATCTTTTGTGTCCAACAAAAGATAAATAGATAATTGAAATGTAGTCTATACATACAAAGGGATATTATTCAGGCATTTAAAAAATGAACTTGTGATACATGCTACTACTTGGATGAACCTTGAAAACATAATGCTATGCCAGACACTAAAGAGAAAATATTATATGATTCCACTTATATGAGATTTGTAGAATAGGGAAATTTGGAGATTTGGAAATTTCTATTTGGAAAATAGAACAGAAGTATTAGAGGCTAGGAAGAGAGAGAAGGGAGAGTTACTGTTTAATGGGTCCAGAGTTTCTCTTCAGAATCATGCAAAAGTTCTGGAATCGGATATAGTAATGGTTGTACAACATTGTAAATGTACTTAATGCCACCGTTTTACACACTTAAAATGGTTAAAATGTATATTTATGCACAGAAAAATGAACAGATAGTTTGAGATATCAACTGCACAACTAGGTAAAATTGGAATTGAGGTGAAATGTTAAAATCAAGCTTTTAATTGATAAATCAAAATTTGAAAATCTGCTCACCCATAGTTCAGTTGACTGTGGTTAAATATGTAGTCTTACATGATTTAGCTAGATACTCCATCACACTACATTCTTTTAAACCCTTTACATGGGAAAAGTTAGCCACTTACCAATTTTTGAAAGAAAAAAAATGTGGTTTTTAATTAGGAACCAAGAGAACCTATTTCTGATACTTAAAAAGAGCATTTGCCAAAATCAGGTTTAAAAAAAAAGGTACAACTTTCTTTAATAACAACACTCAGCCATGTATAGGAAACAGCAGGCAAGTCCTGACTTTCTTCAACTGTAAAATGGGGTTAACATTACCTGTTCTGTACCACTTTATCTGCCTTGCCCTTCCCCTCAACCATCACTAACAGGTAAACACCTGAGCAGAATTCAGGCTCTAAACCGAACACAAGAAAATGGATAATCTTCTTTTATTAAGTGTGTTCATTTATTTATTTAGAAAGAGAGAGAATAAGCAGGGGAGAGGCAGAGAAAGGGAGATAGAGAAAAAGAATCCCAAACAGGCTCTTAGTGCAGAGCCCAACTCGGGCCTTGAACACACAAACCATGAGATCATAACCTGAACGGAAATCCAGAGTCGGCACTTACCCAACTGAACCACCCAGATGCCCCAGATAATCTTATTTTTAAAAATTTTACTCCATCTTTAATATATATCTTAAATGATATATAGTACTTTCTTGTTTTAATTAAGCAAATTCTAAGGGAAAAAAACTTTTCCCAGGGATGCACACACATAAACTTTTTTGTGTTTTGTATGAAGTCTTACTGAAATATAACATCTATTTTTATGTAACACTTTTTAAAAATAACATTGAATTATACACAAATCAAAGACACACCAAAAAGAGGCCCTCTTAAACTTCAGGATTTAAAACATGATAATGGAGACCCTGTGAATCCCTGGGAAAGCCTGGGATTATAGAACCCATGGTTTGGGGGTGCCTGGGTCACCATTTAGGGGGAAAATTGCATTTAGATCATCATCTCACAATATACATTCCAAAATTAATTTCTTGAAAAACTAAATTATACACATAGCATCACTTTATAATATATGCCAAAATAAAAACCATAGTAAAAACTAGCAAAAAAAAAAAAATAGTATTTATTAGGCCTTTAAATGAAAGGCCTTTTCAAACTGAAAAGAATTTTCTTTAAATCACAAAGGAAAACATCAGCAAATTATATATATCAGCAATATATATATACACACATATATATATTTCTAGCAAGCACAAAAGACAAAAGTAAATACCTTTTCTTCATAAAGAATATCAAACTCATCCCCCCTCCCTCCCTCAACTGCCACCAAATTAAAAAAAAAAAAAAAAAAAAAAAAAAAGCCTAACTCCTAAATCTTAGAGAAAGGTCTGGATATGTATATACCAAACTAGCCCTGGGGGAGTAAGATTAAGGAGATGCATTCTATATTGTTTTAATTTTATGATAAGAGTGCATTACTCTTGTAATTTAAAAAGACATACATTTGGGGTGCCTGGATGGCTCAGTGAGTTGAGCACCCAACTTGGGCCCAGGTCATGATCTCAGGGTTCATGGGTTCCAGCCCCACAATGGGCTTTGCACTGACAGCGCAGAACTGCTTTGGATTCTCTGACTCCCTCTCTCTGCCCCTTCCCCACTCACATGCACTCTCTCTCTCTCAAAAATAAATGTTAAATAAATAAATAAATAAATAGACATACATTTTTAAGGATAAAATGCAACATCACAACAGGTAAATAATTCATTAAAAAAGGAAATAATAGTAGTAAACATGAGTAAATGATTAAATTCAGTCTTAATGAAAAAACTAATAAAGGGCACCTGGCTGGCTCAGTCAGAAGAGCATGTGACTCGATCTCAGAGTTCGAAGCACATGTTGGATATGGAGATTACTTAAAATAAATAAATAAATAAACTTTAAAAAGAAACTAATTAAATACACACAATGATTTTGCTTCTATCAAATTAGGAAAGAGTATGAAACATAATTCCCAGCACATTAGGCAACAATGCCAGCAGTATGAATTGCCATTAGTAAAGCAAGTTGAAAATACATTCAAGATTTCTGAAACTATTCATTAGCTTGAGCCAATAATCTCCTTTCCGACAAACATATTCTAAGAAATAATTCGTTCTGGGGTGCCTGGGTGGGTCAGTCCATTAAGCGTCAGACTCTTGGTTTTGGCTGACAGAACAGAGCCTGCCTGGGAGTCTTTCTCTCCCTCTTTCTCTGCCCCTTCCTCTCTCTCTCTCTCAAAATAAATAAACAAACTTAAAAAAATGACATCAAAGAATATGTAGCATCACAGAAAAATTTTTACAAAAAAATCAGAATTCAAAACTATTTATATACTTATACAATTATAACTACATAGTTTAAAAAATACCTATACACAAAAGAAAAAGAACAGAAACTAATAATTTTTTAAATTTTTTTTAATGTTTATTTATTTTTGAAGGAGAGAGACAGAGCATGAGCAGGAGAAGAGCAGAGAGCGAGGAAGACAGAATCTGAAGCAGGCTCCCAGCTATCAGCACAGAGCCCAACGCGAGGCTCAAACTCATGAACTGTGAGATCATGACCTGAGCCGAAGTCAGACGCTTAACTGACTGAGCCACCCAGGGACCCCAGAACAAAAATCAATATTACCTATGTTACCCAAAAAATGATTGTGTCTTCATGCAAGTAAGTTCTTACCACAGGCAAGTACATAGGCAGTATTCAATAGAGTAGCCATTAGTATTGTTCTGATTATTGATGGGACTACATACAGTTTGTTTGTATTTTTAAAGAGCATGCATTACTTTTTATTTTAATAAAAACTAATTCTTTCGAAAAGCATCAAAAACTAAATATCAGTGGTGGTGACTTCTGGGTAGTAGAATTGTGGATAATTTATATACTCTCTTTTGTTTGTCTTTTCTGAATTTCAAACAAGAAACATGCATTGCTCGTATACATTTTAAAGGGCTTTAAAGTTTTAAATTTTTTAACACATATATTTAATATGGCGTTTTTACTGATCTGAAAACATTGCTGTTCTTAAAAGCACCCTGAGCCAATTTACCAAATTGTATTAATTACAGTATGTTGATATTGGTCAAGATTAAGTGTTCTGGAAAATGAGACATACACTTTTTACCCCACACACTTCTGTAAAGCTTTACATTTAATACTGAACATGTGTAAATATATTACCTGTGTAATTTTTTAAATAATTTAAAAGAAAACTTGAAGAAAAGAAACCCTGCTTTGTTCTCAGACTATAATCAGAGTACACAATATTCTTGCTAAAAAAATTAATTCAGTAACTACTCAACCAGTCAACTCAAACTGGTAATCTCAAAGTTACATAGCTTTTAGGATGGAGTTTACTGTGTTTAGAAGGTAGCTCAGAAAAAGAAAAAAGCCAAGTAGCCAGTTATTTCTTCGTTTTGTTGTCTTGGTAACTAAGGCAGCTGTATGAACTGTTTTCTATTATTTTCCAATTCTGTCACAGAAAGAAAATTTTCAAATGGGAAAGCGGATGTGCCAAGGGTATAATTAATCTCCCTGCAAATGGCCCATTAAAATAGTGTCAGTGGACATAGGACGAAAATGAATCCAAAGAAAAGAACTAGAAAAATACAAGCCCAAAGCCAACCAGAGTCACACATTTGGTTCCCTTTACACAGTAATGTAAGAGATGTTGCGACAGGCCAAAAATCTCTAGGGCTGGAATCTAAGAAGGCCTAGCCGAGCTTACCCAGAAAACAGAGTGGGAAAAAGCTTCCTGGGGCCAAAATCACTAATATAAATGAATAAAACTCCCACTGGTGAAAGCTCCAAAGAGCAAAGAGGATGACTTCATGGGATAAATCCCTCTAAATGGAGCCTGTTTTCAACGGCCATCTGTAAAATGAGCGATCAGTTCTGCTTGAAGTTAAGAAAACGAACCGTTGTATGCAGCCGCCATTACAGGGTTGTGTTCCTATAGGGACCCGTCACCGAGCACTTCCACATACAGAGCTTTCCAAAACAGGTCAGTTACAATTGAGCACATAGATTCCACCAATGTCTGTGAGGTGGGAATACAGAGACAGACTGCTCTCAGACTGCCTCTTGGCTAGTTTCAAGTCGGCCAAACTTGATGCAATTGAAAATGCTAACAACTTTTTACTAGGCTTTGAGGAGGTAAAATAGATCAGGGATCTTGTTTTCTACTATTGTGGGATTGTTTGTTTATTTGTTTGTTTGTTTTTTACTCTCCACAATGCCCAGGAAAGATGGATGATTTATTTCTCTTTTAGTGAATCAATAAACCAGCTGGGAAAATGTCAGAGATATTGGTTAGCAATGGAAAGAGAAATATCCTCAGATTCAATTAATTGATACATAAAATAAGCAGCATTATTTTCTGGGTAAGCTAGCTTCAAAAAAATGTTTTTCTAAGTTTAAAAAAAAAAAAAACAAAAAACCTCAGGTCATCCCAAGAACCATACATTTTGAGTTACCCTTTACACAGGAAGAAAAAACTTTGAGTTCATAGGCCTTTTTTTTTTTTTAATATTTAAAAATAAAGTTTTCAGTTATTTTTACTACAAAAATAAATTATGCTCGTTGGTATCCCCTCATAAAGAAAGAGGAGAAAGACTTGGAGGAAGCAGAGGAGGGCAAAGAAAAAAAATTGAAACAAGTGAAAGAAGAAAAGAAAACAAACACAATGAGGTCAAGTTTCCCAGAGACCACTGTGGACCATCTCGACATACATGTTTCCAGACTCTCTTCTTTGCATGTACAAATTCCCCCCCCCCACCAAATATATTATTTTATAATATATTTTTTTACATAAAAATATATATTGGGGGCACCTGGGTGGTTCAGTCAGTTGAGAGTCCAACTCTTGGTTCCAGCTAAGGTCATGATCTCACAGATTTGTGAGTTCAAGCCCTGCATCAGGCTCTGTGCTGACAGTGGAAGCCTGCTTGGAATTCTGTCTCTCTTCCTCTCTCTCTTTGCCCCTTCCCTGCTCTCTCTCTCTCTCAAAATAAATAAATAAACTTAAAATAATGTATATTGTGTCTTTCTCTTTCCCTTCCTTTGCCTTATTGAGCAATTTGGTCCATGAGTCATGAGATCATTATGTGGGGCCCAGCAAGACAGGCACAGGTGTGGTTGAATCTGAGGGGGACAGGGGTAGGGTGCCCCAGAATGCAGGTTGTCAGAGTCCTGGGAGGACAGTGGGAGGATGAGGACTTGGGAAGCAACCTGATGGGAAGTGTGGGAAGCCAAGTAGGTGAGGAGGACATCAGCATGAGAGACAGCCTGACACACAGTGACCCCTCCCAGGATGAGGAGGGCATCTGTGAGAGGGCGGGGCAGCAAGGGTGTGAGGGCTGGTCTGCATACCTATGGGGAATTAAACTAACAAATATACTGAGGCTAATGGGAACCAGCTTTCTCACTGTTAGAGAAAAGAGGTACTAATGTGGAAAGGGAGAAGAGTAGAATGAAGCTTGTTGTTGTAAACTGAAGTTGGAGAGATCAGTGTGAATTCATGGTTTCTAATATATATATGCTTATTTATAAATGCATGTGTATAAATTTATACTTCCTAGCTCTAGTAAAGGGGGTCTCCAAAAAATAATAAGCATACCCAGCACTTGGATCTTGATTTTTAAATACCATTCTACACTCTAAATGAACCAGGGCTCCTTGAGAAATGGCTAATTATAGGACTAGAGCAAAGGGAAAACACTGTATTCATTTCTGAGACTGCCGTAAGAAACAACCACACACTCAGTGGCTTGAAACAACAGAAATTTATCCTCTCACAGTTACTGGAGGCCAGAAGTCCAAAATCAAGGTGTTGGTAGGGCTGTGCTCCTTCGGAGGCTTTCGGAAAGAATCTTCCCTTCCCTCTTCCAACTCTGGTGGCTCCGGGCGTTCCTCGTGGGGCATACCTCCAATCACGGCCTCTGTCTTCACATGGCCTTCTCTGTGTCTCTGTTTTTCCCTCTTCTGTCTCGTCTAAGGACACCAGCCATTGAATTTAGGGCCCACCAGATAACCCAGGATGATCTCCTTATCTCAAGATCTTTCACTTGATTATATCTGCAAAGACCCTTTGTACAAATCAGTTAACATTCACCAGCTCTGGGGATTTGGACATGGACATATCTTCTGGGAGGCTACCACTCAACTTGCAGAACCACTCACAATGATTCTGGAATAACTTGTGCCAGAAAGTAAAGAAGAGTTCAAAGAACGATGGGGACATGTCAAAAGAACATAGGAGACATCTTGAAAGGGCTCCCACTGAGCAAATATGAAACAAACTGAACATCAAATAATAATAATAATAATAACAAATAAATATGTACATTAATTAATTAGTTAATGGAGAGTTTGATGAAGAATAAAAGTTTACATAGTGCCAAGTATCTCTCCACAAAATACTTACTAATTACGAAGTGAAAAAAGAGTAATTTTACAGTGAAGAAAGCTGACAGACTCCACCTGAATCAAGTGTCCCAGTAATGAGACATTTAAAGTTGTAAGCTATACCACTTGATATAGAATGCAATGGTAAGCATCATTTTCTGTGAGACTTTCTTGCCAAAGACATATCACCCAAATCTAATCGAGCAAATCCCAAATAAGGAACATTCTACAAAACATCTGCGAAAGTGTCATGAGATCAAAGAAAGACTGAGGGACTATTCGTTTTATTTTTTTTCCCCCTGAGGGACTTTAGGGAGACTAAAGAGACATGACAACTAAATGCAACCCATTGTTCTGAACTGGATCCTTTTGCAAGAAAGGACCATTATTGGGACAATCATAAAAACCTGATTGGGGTCTGAGGATTAGATGGTAGTACAATATTGTGATGGTTAATTTTATGGTCAACTTGCATGGGCCACTTTGCCCAAATATTTGGTCAAATATTATATTTAATGTTTCTGCTTTTTGAATGAGATTAACATTTAAGTTGGTGGACTTTGAGTAAAGCAGATTACTCTCCATAATTTGGGTGGGCCTCATGTAATCAATTGAAGGCTTTCCTTGGGCAAAAATGAATTCTGCCAGCAGATGGCCTTTGGATTTGAACTGGACTTACACTCTTCCTTGGGTCTCTAGCCTACTAGCTTACCCTGCACAATTGCGTAAGCCAATTCCTTAAAATACATTTCTATCTCTCTCACTCTCTCTTTCTCTCTCTCTCTCTCTATATATACACATCCTATTGGTTCTGTTTCTCTGAAGAGTCCTCACTAATGCAATCAATGTTAATTTACTGATTTTGATGGTTGTATTGTGGTTATACAGGAGAATGACCCATACTTAACCATAGTAATCAAATACTCAGGGGATGAGGTGACATTATGATAGCAACTTATAAGGAAAAAAATATTTATCGTTCCTATAAGTTTTCTATAAGTTTGAGATTATTTCAAAATGAAAAAAATTTTTTTATTTTATGTTTTTACATTTATTCATTTTTGAGAGACAGAGCACAAGCAGGGGAGGGGCAGAGAGAGAGGGAGACACAGAATCTGAAGCAGTCTCCAGGCTCCCAGCTACCAGCACAGAGCCCAACACAGGACTCCAACTCACAAACCGCAAGATCATGACCTGAACCGAAGTCGGATGCACAACCGACTGAGTCACCCAGGTTCCCCTCAAAATGAAAACTTTTAATTCAACAGCTCAGTTTTTAAAAAGTATATTGTAAACAATTTTCATATCAGCAGCTACATTCATGTAACATCATTTTAATAAATGATTTTATGCACTGGATGTATTTATCATTACTTATTTAACCAAATCTTCTATTGTTAGGCATTTACATTCTTTCCAACTTTGCATTATTTCAACATTATTGTATGTTGTACATACAGTATTATATTGTTGTACATATTGTATGTATGTATCTGAGTATATTCTTAATTATTTCCTTAACTCAAATTTCCAGAAGTGGAATTTCTGGGTCAAAGGACTTCATTTGAACCTTTTGCATACATATATTACCAAATGGCCTTCTGAAACACCAAATTCCTCTGCCTCCAACAAACCTACAATATTACTTTAAGCAAAATTATAGGTCCCTGCTCAGCCAAGACTCACAATTCCTTAAATGCCCTAGCCTAGCTATCAAAGTATCCAGATTCCAACTCCCACTTCTCTTTCCCACCTTAAAGACATCTTATTAACGTGGAGCTGCCATGCGAGACAGATGGTATTGATATTCAAAACCCTCCAAAGCATAAACCACACATGTGGGCTTTGGAATCAGAACTGTATTAGAGTACCAGTTCAACCCCTTATTAGAACCAGCTAGTCTACTTTGGAAAAACTACTCATCTGGTACACAATTTAACCATATTATATGCTTTTTTTTTTTTCAAAATTTTAAGATCAAAATAATTTTTATTTATTTTTTTTAATTTTTTTAACGTTTTATTTATTTTTGAGACAGAGAGAGACAGAGCATGAACGGGGGAGGGGCAGAGAGAGAGGGAGACACAGAATCGGAAGCAGGCTCCAGGCTCCGAGCCATCAACCCAGAGCCCGACGCGGGGCTCGAACTCACGGACCGCGAGATCGTGACCTGAGCTGAAGTCGGACGCTTAACCGACTGAGCCACCCAGGCGCCCCTCAAAATAATTTTTAAATATGAGATGGCAATGCATGTGTGTTAATCGGGGTCCTCTGAAAAGTAAATACCAAAATGCTATTAATAGGTGAGGATTGTATTAAGGAAAACACCTGTGGGGAAAATGGAGAGGGAGCCAGGAGGGTTGAGAGATCCATCAGACTGGGATGCAAGGAAGGAGCACCCGAGCGAAGGAAGAAGGAAGGAAAGTGGTATGCAAACATCTTACAGCAAATGGCCGTGCATCAAGGCCTTTGACATTGACCCAAAGTCAGTTGACAGGGGGGCCAGTGTCTCCCAAGAATGGGATACCTCCATATCCCAGTGAAATATTGTGATTTATAAGAAATGTATATTTGGTCTTCATCCATAGATGTTGGCTCACAGTTCCCAAAATTCTTGGACTTTTCTGAGTGATAATAGCAATGGGAGCATCGTGTGTTACAGTATTTGGTCTCTTGTCCTCAGTTCCTGAAAATGCTTCAGAGCCATAAAGGTAAAATGGGTGTCTTGTTACTCAAAACAAGCCCCTTTCAACACTCTAATGTGTTTATGTTAAAGAAGTGACTCTTGGACATCCCCCAAAGATGGGGGCCAGTTGCCAGGGAACCAACTATGAATAGAGGGTCGGAACTTTCAGTCCCACCTTCTGATCTTTGGAGACAGGAGAGAGGCAGCAGGTTAAATCAATCACCAACAGCCAATGATTTAATCAAGTATGCTTATATAATGAATACTTCACAAAAACTCAAAAAGAGAAGGTTTAGAGAACTTCCAGTTTGGTGAAGCAGAATGCTTCCATGTGCCACCATGCTGGGACCCAAACCCCAGGAGGACAGAAGCTCCTTTGTTCAGGACATATCTCTTCATCTGACTGTTGATTCATACCCTTTAATATCCTTTGTAATAAACTGGTATCTAGTCAGTAAATGAGTTTCCTGAGTTCTGTCAGCCACCCTAGCAAATTAACTGAGCCCAATAAGGAGGTTGTGCAAGCCTCCAATTTACAGCCAGTTAGTCAGAAGTACAAGTAACAACCTGGACTTGTAATTGGTATCTGAGGTGGACGGTAATCTTGTGGGACTGAGCCCTTAACCTGTAGAATCTGATGTTATCCTGGGTAAATAGTGTCAGAATTGAATTGAATTATAGGACACCCAGCTGGTGTTGGAGACTTGTTGGTTGATGTGGGGAATCCCCACACCCCATTTTGGATTTGGGTGCCTAACACTTCACCAAGGCACTTTGAGTCATTGGCTTGGAGCAGCAATGGATATGACAGCACAGCTCTGGCCCTCATGCTGTTATGCTCCCTGAAGGTAGAGGGTGACAAGTCACATGCCCATGGCCACCACGTGCATCCCTGTGCCTGGAGGTTTCCAGCTGGGAGTAGGACAATATTTAACCCCATCTAGGGAATCAGCAGCCCCTTCTTGAAAACCAATTCTGCCTCTTGAAAGAAGGAGATCAGGAATTCTATTCTTCTAATCAGGAAAAGATTTGGAGGACCTATAGGAAGATATTGATAGAACTTCTGAGGACCATGAAATACTAGAAAAAAATGAATAAATATACTGTTTCCTAAATGGAAATGTTCCTATGTTCTGAAAATATCATTTCTTCCAAATTATTTGCCATTCCAATCAAAATACCCATAAAATTGATGAACTTGTCCTAATAGTCATCTTAAAGCATAAATGGGAAGGAATAGTTAAGAAAACATTGAAAAAATGGATAACAAAGAAAGGCTCTACACTTACCAGATAAGGAAAATTATAAAATTTAGTTATTAAAACAGTGTGATGGTGGGCATGGAAATAGGCAAACAGGTGGAAATTATTAGAGTGCTCAGCAACAGATCTAAATGCAAAGAATATTTAGTCTGTGGTGAATGGGGCCTTTTAAACCAGCACTGATATAAACGACTAAATGGTTTTAAAGGTGGCTATTTGGACAAATAAAAGCAAATCATTAAATGTCACCAAACACCAAAATAAATTACAGATGGTTTACATTTTTTAATGTGCCCAAAAAAGAATAATAAAATACTAAAATACATATGAGAAAATACTTATCTGAGTTCAGAATTAATAAAGCTCTTTTAAGCATATGTAAAGAGTCATAAACTAACATTAAAAGTTGACAAATTTAGGGGTGCCTGGGTGGCTCAGTCAGTTAAGCATCTGACTTCAGCTCAGGTCATGATCTCATGGTTCATAAGTTCGAGCCCTGCATTGGCATCTCTCTGTCCCTCCCCCCACTCAAAAATAAATAAACATTTTTTAAAGTTTTATAAAAAAGATTTGCAAATTTGACTACACCAAAATTTAAAACTTCTGCAAGTCAAAAAAACACCAGAAATGATTCTGGGAGGATAGTGATGGGAGAGATGATATAGTTTGGGGGACTTCCTGAATCCCCACATAATAATAAACTAGAGGGGCACCTGGGTGGGTCAACAGGTTAATGTCCAACTCTTGATTTTGGCTCAGGTCATGATCCCATGGTTGGTAATATTGAGCCTTCACCCTCACCCTCCCATGCTGTCAGCATGGAGCCTGCTTGGGATTCTCTCTCTCTCCCCACTCTCTGCCCCTCCCTTGCTGGTTCATGCACGCTTTCTTTTTCTCTCTCTCTCTCTCAAAATAAATAAATAAAGTTTTAAAAAGATTAAATAATAAACTAGATGACATAGTCAACATTCACAATAAGTCTGGGTGACAGGATATCTGCCCCAAATCCCAAATACAAACCGGTAGGGGCAAACCAGCACCAGTCACAATTTCTGCAATGTATTACCATCTTTGTAGGAGGAAGCAGACAGAAGCAAGAATAAGGCATTTTTCAGATCTGAGAATAATAACACCATAAAACAGCAAATAGATGTTCCCTATTAAGCATAGTAGATCACCTTAAAAGCAAAAGCTAAAATTGTAATCCAATAGCAAGTGACAGCAAAAACCCATGTTTAGGCCTGAAAGGGCTCCAACCATCTAGACCCCCTATATTCTCAAAACTGACGAGCTAGCATTCCTTTCCAGAACTGAACTTCACACAAATGAGAAATTATTAGAAATGGGATCAAAATTGAGCAGGATAGCTATTAAACACTATAACCTTTGTCTTTATCCTGACTTAGATTTAGTTTTATTTTATTATATTTTTTGTTTTTAAATTTTCCCTCCCTCAGCCAACAGAAGCAAAGGAAAAATGAGGCACAAATAAAATGGGAGGGAGAACTGAACCAGGACATTTCAGAAAACAAGTTGCCATATTTTTCAACTTACACAAAAACAACAGAAGAGGAGACCTGTGAAGTCAGAAAAGCATGACTGAACCACTCTTCCTTCAGAAAATTCAAAAAAACTAATTTCATCCAAAAATGAGCAGTTGACAATGATCAGGGTTAAAGCCCAAGAAAAAAATCCCAAGTGAAAATAAGGAGCAGAGTAACATCCCTGTGATCAATGAAAACACTCCAGAAAGATACACCCACAAAACATACTTTTACCTGTTATTTCATCATCCAAAAATTTTGAAACTCTTTGGAAGTATAGGCAATTGAGCATCTGACTTATAAGGGCAAGAAAATTAGATGATCATCAAACTTTTTGAAAGCAACATTTTATGCTGGAAGTAAATTTAAGATGAAAGAAAGAAAGAAAGAAACAAAGAAAGAAACAAAGAAACAAAAAAAGAAAGAAAATGTAAGCCAGAGACTTTATATCCAGAAAACTAACTTTTATGTACAAAAAGCTAAAAAGACTATTATCAAAACAGGACTCAGGAAATAATTTTCTCATGAACCCTCTCAGAAATATCTTCTAGAAAAGAAGTTTCAGACGACCAAAATTATTAGAGACATTGGCATAAATATTGGTCATGAGCATTAAATATATGGTTACTTTAAAACTAAGTCTGGGGCATCTGGGTGGCTCAGTCAGTTAAGTATCCGACTTTGGTTCAAGTCATGATCTCACAGTTTGTGAGTTCGAGCTCCGCACGGGCTCTGTGTTGACAGCTCGGAGCCTGGAGCCTGCATCAGATTCTGTGTCTCCCTCTTTCTCTCTGCCCCTCCCCTACTCGCTCTCTCTCTCTCTTTCTCTCAAAAATAAACAAACATTAAGAAAATCTAAAAACAAAAAAAAAAATAATAAAATAAAACTAAATCTAAGTCAGGATAAAGACAAAGGTTATAGTGTTTAATAGCTATATATGCTAACAAGATGAATAATATACAACCATTAAAAAATGGGGAAGACTGGGGAGAGCATAAGCAAAAAATTTTAAATATACTTTCAGTAGTCTTTTTTGTGACAGGACTATTAGTATTGTTATTCTCAGATTGCTGTAGATAAAGCAAAAGTGCAGTATCAGATATTCTAATTCCATCATTCCCTGTGTCCTTCAGAATCAGAATACTCAGTATGGAAGGAAAAAAGTACAGTAATGTAGAAGGGATTTAAAATTCTAATTTTGTAAATACTAAATTTCAAGTATAAGATAGATAGGTAGCTAGATAGATGATAGATACATAGATGGAGATGTAATTCCTAGATCTGCCCACTCAAAAGGCTTATAAACAATAACCATCCAAGTAGCAATGGTCATCCATCAAACCCAGATAGTGACCTAAAATACCATTTCCCATTAAGTCACAAAATGAAACAAAACAAATTAATTTTTTAAAATGGTGTTATTGAAGTGATGGCTAATAACAGATCTCAACAGAAGATGTAGAAGATAAACCTGGAACATCTTGTCACACCAGGTAAAAGGGAATCTGTTACAACACAAAATATTATACAAGAAGGTTCCAGTTCAGGATGGCAACATAGCAAGCTCCTAAATTCAACTCCTCCCACAGACACATTAAATCTCCAACTAGATTAAATTAAATCTAAGCTAGAAGCTTTTCCTTCTGAAAGAAACCTGAAAATTGACTCCTACACATTGGATAAATGAGAAAATACCCACATCAAAACAGGAAGGAGAGACTGAGATATGATCTTGCCATAAACCCCATCCCCTCTACAATGACATAAAGTCAAGAGGAAACTCACAAATCCCAGCTTCTGGACCCAACACCTAATACCCTGACTTTTAAGACTTATACCTAAGAGATGGATCCCCAAAACACCTCACTCTGGAAGCCAGTGGGGCTAGCATCCATGAATTGCACAAGACTATTCACCTGGGCTATCCTATCAGGCCTCAGAGCAGAGGCAGCACAGGGTAACACCTAGTCTTTCCCTGAAAGAGGCCTATTTGCATATCTTAAAAGCTGCAGCCTGAGAGCCAGGCTTTTAATTTAACACAAAAGTAGGGACCAACTGCAGTCCTCTCCAGAGACCAGGGAGACTGATGGGTGCCATCTCTGCATTCTTTCTCTGCCCCACTCCAGGCTCCAGGTACCTCCCTGAAAAGAGCTTGTGCATATATCTGGTGGCCTGGCTTCTGGTGCCCTGCCCTCTGCTGCCCAGAGATCTACCCCTTGATTGCCTGGTCTTGGTGGCCAGCAGGGCTTATGCTCCTAGGTCCCATAGAACTATAACAGAGAAAATGTTGTTAACCAGCTATCATCCAAAGGCTGAGTGCTGAGACATCAGTCAGAAATACCCAACTCCCAGTCTTTCCCTGAAAGAGGTCTATTTGCTTATCTTAAAAGCTACAGCCTGAGAGTCAGGCTTCTAATTTAATACATATCTAGGGGGTGACTTCAATCCTCTCCATAGACTGGGGAGGCCAGCAGGAGCAGTTTTCATATTCTCCCTCTGTCCCTTCCAAGTTACCAGGGTCTCTGTGAAAGGAGTTTGTGCATACATCTAATACCCCAGGTTTTGTAGCTGCATCCAGAGGACACATGCCTTGATAGCCTGGCTTTGGTGACTAGCAGGACCTGTGTTTAGAGGTTCAGTGGAACTGTAGCCAACAAAGAAACATTTCTTAACTGGCTATGCCCACAGAGCTTATAGCAGAAGGAGGAGAGAGAAATGCTCATCTCCCAATCTTTCCCTGAAAAAGGTCTATTTGCATTCTTTTTTAAAAAAAATTTTTTTTCAACATTTATTTATTTTTGGGACAGAGAGAGACAGAGCATGAATGGGGGAGGGGCAGAGAGAGAGGGAGACACAGAATCGGAAACAGGCTCCAGGCTCTGAGCCATCAGCCCAGAGCCTGACGCGGGGCTCGAACCCACGGACCGCGAGATCGTGACCTGGCTGAAGTGGGACGCCCAACCGACTGCGCCACCCAGGCACCCCAGGTCTATTTGCATTCTTTAAGAGCTGCTGCCTGAGGGCCTGGCTTCAAGTTAGCCTACATGTAGGTGCTGACCAAGATCCTTCCCTTTGGGACACTGAAAGTTCTAGGCTCACCCTCACCTACTGGGAGTCACTAAAAATGAAGAAGGTGGTTTCGACAATCACAAAAGTTTAAGAGATACCCAAGAGCCAGGTTTAAGGTTCATCTCCTATGCAAGACTGCTCACTCAAGCCTGGGAGAAGGGGCCGTTTTATCTAATGCATAAAGACCAATACCCAGAGTCAAGGAAAATGAAGAAAGAGAGGAATATGTTCCAAAAGAAAGAACAGGAGAAAACCTCAGGGAAAAAAAAAAAAAAAAAACTTTAATGAAACAGAAGTAAGTGGTTTATCTGATAAAGAGTTCAAAGTATTGATTACAAAGATGCTCACCAAGGACAAGAGAACAATGCATGAAGAAAGAGAAGTTCAAAAAACAGAAAACATAAGAAAGTATCAAACAGAAATCACAGGGCTGAAGAATACAATAACTGAACTGAAAAATTCTACAGAGGAGCTCAACAGCAAACTAGATGAAATGAAAGAAAGGATCATCAAATTGGAAAACAGAGCAGCGGAACTCATCCAACCAGAAGAACAAAAAGAAAAAGAAAGAATGAAAAAGATAGGGCAAAATGGGTGAAGGGGAGTAGGAGACACAGGCGTCCAGTTATGGAATGAATAAGTTACAGGAGTAAAAGGCACAACATAAGGAATATAGTCAATGGTATTGTAAATAGCATTGTATAGTGACAAATGGTAGCTACACTTGTGGTGAGCACATATAATGTACAGTGATGTTGGATCGATATGTTGTATACCTGAAACTAGTGTAACATAGTGTGTCAACTATATCCCATTTTTTTTAAGTTAAAAAAAATGAAAAAAAGTAGTTTAAGGAACTCATAGGAAACCATCAAGTAGACCAACTTTGCATTATAGGGTCCTTAGTAAAAGGGGAGAAAGAAAGGGGCAAAAAGTTTATTCAAAGATATAATGGCTGAAAGCTTCTCTGACACAGGGGAAGAAACTGAAATCCAGATCCAGGAAGCCCAGGGTTCCAAATAAGATGAGAGAAGAGTGATGAATGTATTAACTAGTTATGAGAATTTTTTTTAAATGTACAATGTGTAATGTTGAGGGGCACCTGGGTGGCTCAGTTGGTTGAGTGTCTGACTTCGGCCCAGGTCATGATCCTGCACTTTGTGGGTTCAAGTCCCATGTCGGGCTCTGTGCTGACAGCTCAGAGCCTGGAGCCTGCCTCAGATTCTGTGTCTCCCTTTCTCTCTGCCCCTCCCCCACTCTGTCACTCTATCTCCCAAAAATAAATAAATATTTAAAAAAATTATTTAAAAGGTACAGTTGACACTTGAACAGCACGGGTTTGAACCGTGAGGGTTCACTTGTATGCACATTTTTTTCAGTAAATACTCTACAGTACTGTATATCTATTTTCTCTACCTCATGATTTCTTAATAACATTTTTAGCTTATTTTAAGAATACAGTATATAATACATATAACATACAAAATATGTGTTAATCAATTGTTTATGTTATTAGTAAGGCTTCCACTCAACAGTAGACTAGTAGTGAAGTTTGGTGGGGGAGCCAAAATTTATACATGGATTTTCAACTGTGTAGGGTGTTGGCACCCCTAACTTCCATGTTGTTCAAGGGTTAAATGTATATGTATCATGATGTACACATGATGTAATCATCATGGTGCACACTTTTAATATCTTACAATTTTGTCAATTTTATCTCAAAACACCTGAAAAGTAATAGAACAACTGATTTTTAAAATGCTGTTCATGAGTTCAAGCCCCACATTGGGCTCTATGCTGACACTTCAGAGCCTGGAGCCTGCTTCACATTCTGTGTCTCCCTCTCTCTCTGCTCCTCCCCCATTCACACTCTGTCTCTGTCTTTCACAAATAACATTAAAAATTTTTCTAAATAAAATACTATAGACTGGGTAGCTGATAAACAACAGAAGTTGTTTCTCATAGTTCCAGAGGCTGGGAAGTCCAAGACCAAGGTGCCAACAGATTCGGTGTCTGGTGAGGACCTACCTCCTGGTTACAGACAGCTGTCTTCTTACCATGTCCTCACATAGTGGGGGAAATGAGAGAGCTCTCTGTAATCTTTTTTAAGGGCACTAATCCTACTCACAACGGCTTTGTTCTCATGACCTAACCATCTTGCAAAGGCCCCACAACCAAGTATCATCACATTGGGGGTTAGGTTTTAATATATGAATTTTGTACACAAACATTCAGTCTACAGCAGATATGCAGGGAGTGATGTTAGAAGTCAGGATAGTGGTTACTTGTGAGAGGAGGGAGATATGGATGAACAATGAAGGGGTCTCTGGGGAGACAAAAGTTCTATTTCTTCATCCCATATTTGCCTTAGAATAATTCACTAAGCGATACATTTGTTTTATGCGGTCTTCTATATCCATGTTTTATTTCACAATAAAAATACTCTTTTTAAAAAACATCATGAACAAAGTTAAAAGGCACACTGGGAGAAGTATATATATGACAGCAAAGGATTAATATTCTTATTTTACAATAATCTTTTTTAAATTTATAAGGAAAAAATAATGTCTTTAATAAGCAATGAAGAAAAGTACTTCATAGAAGACCTACAATGGTCAGTAAGCATATATTAAAAAATTTTTTTAATGTTTTTTTTATTTTTGAGAGAGAGAGACAGAGCACAAATGGGCAAGGAACACAGAGAGAGGGAGACACAGAATCTAAAGCAGGCTCCAAGCTCTGAGCTGTCAGCACAGAGTCTGATGCGGGGCTCCAACCCAAAAACTGTGAGCTCATGACCTGAGCCGAAGTCGAACACTTAACCGACTGAGCCACCCAGGTGCCCCTAATAAACATATATTAAAGTGTTCAGCCTTGATAATTATCCAAGAAATGTAAATTCAAGCAAAAATAAGGACATTGATCAAATTGGAAAAAATTAACAAAATGACAATGCCTAATGTGAAGGATGCAGAGAATTAGTATTCTCCTACGATGCTGGTTGGAATCTGGTTTGTCATAACTTTTTTACAAAATAATTTGGCAACATTTAATCTTAAAAAAATGCATGCACTTTATTTAAATAATTCCACTGTTAAGAATTTAGCCCAAAGAGGTGTGCCTGGGTGGCTTAATCAGTTAAGTGTCTGACTTTGGCTCAGGCACCATCTTGCAGTTCATGAGTTCCAGCCTGGCATCAGGCTCTGTGCTGACAGCTCAGAGCCTGAAGCCTGCTTTGGATTCTGTGTCTCCCTCTCTCTCTCTGCTCTCCTGTTCATGTTCTCGCTCTCTCTCTCTCTCAAATACAATAAACATTAAAAAAAAAGAATTTAACTCAAAGAAACTATCATGAGTGACTGAAAAGGTATACTTACAAAGATGTTTAGCAAACTATTGTATATATTGAAAAAAAATTAGAAACAACTAAATGTCCAATGTTAAGGAACTTGTTAAATAAGCAGGTTAAGGGAATACTTGCTGCCATAAAAACTAGAACAACTAATGATGTTGGAAATGTTTATAAGATATTGTTTGCAGGAGCACCTGGGTGGCTCAGTCGGTTGAGCTTCCGACCGGCTCAGGTCATGATCTCATGGTCTGTGAGTTCGAGCCCTGTGTCGGGTTCTGTGCTGACAGCTCAGAGCCTGGAACCTGCTTCAGATTCTGTGTCTCCCTCTCTCTCTGCCCCTCTCCTGCTCATGCTCTGTCTCATTCTCTGTTAAAAATAAACATTAAAAAATTTTTTTAATTAAAAAAAAGATATTGCTTGTAAAAAGTAAATTTAAAAGCAGTGTCTCCAAAATACTTTTGTTTCCTTTCAAACATTTTTGTTGTTCAGTATAACATATATTAATAATAGTGTACAAAGGAAACAGGTAGAGCTGGGGGCGCCTGGGTGGCTCAGTCAGTTAAGCACCCAACTCTTGATCTTGGCTCAGGTCATGATCTCATGGGTTGTGGGATGGAGCCCCATGTCAGGCTCTGCACTGGCAACATGGAGCCTGCTTGGGATTCTTGCTCCCTCTCTGTCTGCCCCTCTCCCATTTATGCACGTGTGTGTGCTCTCTCTCTCTCAAAATAAATAAACTTTAAAAAAATAAAAGAAACAGGTACAGCTGATTTATCACAAAATGAATATCTTGTAACCAGCCAGATCCAAAAATAGGATTCAAGCATTCCAGAAGTGCACTCCTGCCATGTCCCTTCTTCCCAAATGACCCACATTCCTGATGTAATTGTGATTATTTCCTTACCTTTCCTTTATGGTTTTACCACTTGTGTATATATCAGTAACATGCTATAGTTTAGTTTTATCTACTTGCAAGCTTTACATAAATGGAATGATATGGCATGTGCACTTTTACATTTGGCCTCTTCCACTCCTTCTTGTTGCACATTGAAGTCATTGTTCCTTGTTATATATTGAAATGGGGAAAGCTTTTCTAATTGGTTGCATGAATATACCACAATTTATTTATTCATTCTGCTCTTGAAGGATATTTGGAGCCATTATGTGTAATGCTACTATGAACATTCTTCTATATGTCTTTATTGCATAGGAGCACACATACTATTGAGTAAATATTTAGGAGTGAAACTGATAGATGAAATGATAGATGGATCTTCAGTTTTAGTAGATATGTCAGTTTCCCAAATTACCTGCAACCAATTGACACTCTCACCAGAGAGTGTCATAATATCCACATCCTTAATAATATTGGTTATTATTGTCTGCCTTTCTTAATTTTAATAATCATATGGTTATGTAGCAATATCTTATGATTTTAATTTGTATGTATCTTCCTTATTTCTAATGTATTTATCGGTCATTTAGGCATAATCCTTTATGAATTGTCTGTTCTAATCTCTTGTCCACTTTTTTCCTGTTGGATTGTTTCTCTTTTTCTTTAAAAGTATAGAATATAAGTGGAGGAAAAAAAAGATTTTTAAAAAAACAACAGCATAGGAGCCCCTGGGTGGCTCAGTTGGTTGAGTATCTGACTCTTGATCTTGGCTCAGGTCATGATCTCCTGGTAAGTGGGATCAAGTCCTGCATCAGACTGCACACTGACAGTACAGACAGAGCCTGCTTGGAATTCTCTCTCCCTCTCTCTCTGCCCCTGCCCTGCTCATGCGTGCTCTCTCTCTCTCTCTTTCTCTCAAAAATAAATAAATAAACATCAAAAAAAGAGAGAGACAACTCTATATTAAAAAAAACACACATAGATATTCAATCATGGTAATAATAGTTATTTCTGAGTGATGGAATAATGAGTGATTTATATTTTCTTCCTTATGCTTTTCTGCACTTTTCTAATTTCCTAAACTGATTATGTATTATTTTCAGAACATTAAGTGTTGCATCATTCTAATGAATAAAAACAATGGGTTTTTTCAAAAGATACCATCTAGGGAATAAAGACTGAATGCTGACCTGGTAAATTTATGAGATATTTAGATGATTTATGGTAGTGATTTTCAAATGATGCCAAAGTGTTCTATAGCTAAAATTGAATAATAGCACCCCTTTCCAATTTTCAGTGGTTTGCTTTATGTTGTTTAATGCCTTAGAGCCAAATTTAATACATTAAGTTACCAAACTATACATGCATCAATGAATTATTAATATGCCAAATAGGATCCAGCAGAAACAAAAATTATGGGAGAAGTTTACCATAGTTAGGACATTCATACTCTTATATCAAGAAGAATTTCTGTTTTCACTTCCATCAGAGCTCCTATTAATGTAGTTTCTAAAATAAAAATATTTGCATCCTGACAAATCATAAATTAAAAGGTTTTAGATTTCTTATACTCTGTAAAATTAAGTATCAAATATTAATTAACTAAAACTGTTCCCAATAGTGTGTAACATAAAAAAGATTTAGATGCATGACCTCAAAAAGCTTGCCATCTCATTGGAGAAATAAATCAAGCCCTTATGAAAGAAACAAATTGCATGGTAGTGTATAAATGATGTAAGGAGTCCAGGAAAGCAGATTTAGAGGTAGGACAAAGCCTTAAAAGAATGCCTAATACAAGGGGAATATAAACTTTGGGTAAGTATTCTTTCCTTATAATTGGGACTCTACCTGAGCACTCTGTCCCACAGTAGAAGCTACCATACAACAATATAAGAATTTTTGTCTAAATTTATGCTACCTTCTTAACTGTTATAGTGGCAAATCAATGGTTTTATGATGGTCTCTCCAGGATCCCAATCCTTTCTCTGTTGCTTTATTATGCTCTACATCTTGTGTATACAAACAAATGTGCTTTCTTTCAGCCAAGGTTCCAAGTGTGCCCTTATATAACCTGGAATATAATTTGAAGAAGCCTTTAAAATGTTATTAAAAATTAATTTCCAGCTATCACTCTCAATAATTCTAAATTCCACACAGCAATTTGCAGTCAGTTTTGCAGTCAGTTAAAGTGGAATTTTGACACCGAGAATTTTAAAATGAACTGTTCCAGAAAGTAAGACTAAGTAAGCCTGGGCTGTCAGGGAAGATAGCAGTGTACAAAGTTCCAGGAATTTGCTCTCCAGCTGGACAACTTTGCATTGGCAAAAACTGTCTTGTGTAACCATGATAGAATTCTACAGTCTATTTAAAGACTTGCAGCTTCCTGGGGACAACCTGCCTGGTAAATTGTGATTCATTTTCATAAGTTTCACTCTAGTAGTGTAGTAGCTACACATCTTCCCACTCCCAGCCCCATGGTAGGCAGCTATACCAATGTTCCTAGACTGGTCTGCAAAGGCCAGAGGGGCAAAAGGACTTGGTCCTCCAAACACCAGGGATCTGTGTTCTGACCACCCATTGCTGCATCTGATCATGAAGAGGTAGACACAGAGGTAGGCAGCCACTGTTGCATCTCTCACTGCCATTGTTTTATGCTCCTCCAACTGAAGCAGCTTCCAGGAGGTTTAAAGAAACAATAGGTATTTTATTTTCTTCATGTTTCCCTTTTGCCCCTTTTAGGAAGCCAAACATTTCAAGATTAATTATACGTACAGGGTAAGTTAGAAGGTCACCATACATGCCCAAGATGCAGGCTCAGAAAAGACCTGAGAAGGCCTTAAGTTACACCTCAGGGTGATCCCTGACACAGAGACACCTTACAAAATTTTTTAAAGAAACAAAGCAAAACAGCAAACCCTGGGGAAGGGGGGAATCTGATGTCCAGAATTGCCATATTATAAGATTTAAATGTTCAATTTTCAATTAAAAATCACAAGGAATACAGAGAAACAAGAAAGTGTGGCACATTAAAAAAATAAAGAAATAAAACAGAAACTATTCCTGAGGAAGACCTGATATAATAGGTGGGATTTATTTCAAACTGAAAAAAAAAAGTTATAATGACAAAATAGTCACAGTAATTTTCTGGAGTGAGTTCTGGTTCTGGTCTTGAAGGGTTGGTTCAAATTGCACTTCTATAAACAACTAACAACTAGAAAACATATAAAACAACTGTGTTCAAGCACTGGACAATATTCAGCTTAGGGCTACAATCCTGAAAAAAAAAAAAGGAGGCACAGCAGGTGAGATTCAAATCCACTTGGGCTTTCTCTCTGGAGGCATTTTCAAAAACAGTATAGGAAAAGGAAGGCCAGGCAGAGAACTGTCTCTAGGCAAAGAAACTGAGGTTGGAATTCAGAGTTGCTAAGGTATGTGAAATTTGAGGGGCAGGTTATTAGAAAGGAAGGGGCTACAGAGAAAGAATTTCCAAAATCTGCCTAGAGTTCCCCTGGAGGTTTTTATAGATCCTAAGCTATGTATGTAAAGGATGAGGCTCTGAGAAGTCTAGCAGAGAAAAGCTGTTAAGGGATTGAAAGCTGAAAAGAAATATCAGGGATTTCACGGGGCCAGGAAGACACTGACCCAGCCTGAAAGGAGAGACATTGGTCAATATCTTTCCTATTCAGTTTTGACACCAGAATGCCAATTTCTTAGAAGACTGTGACCTAGAATTGAAGGCAAAATTGAAATAACCAACACCTAAAAACCTACAACTAAGCCTTAATAAGTTCAAGGTGGTCCACATTAATTTAGCTACCTGCAAAAATAAAGTTCAACACTGTTTTAAAGAAAATACAATAATCCAAGGGCCCCTGGGTGGCTCAGCTGGTTAAGCACCCAACTTTGGCTCATGTCATGAATTCATGGTTCATGACTTCAAGCCCCACATTGGGCCCTCTGCTGTCAGCTCAGAGCTTGCTTCAGATTCTTTGTCCTCCCTCTCTTTCTGCCTCTCTCTGTCTCTCTCTCTCTCTCAAAAATAAACATTAAATTTTTTTTTAAAAAAGACAAGAATCAAAAGCCTCCAAAATAAGTCATCAACTGTCTAGTATACAGTCAAAAATTACTTGAAATTCAAAGGAAAAAAAAGTGATCGAGAGTAAAAGGAATGTCAGTCAATAGAAACAGACACACAGATACCTCAGATGTTGAAATTAGCAGTAATGAGGACTTAAAAATAACTATAATACTAAGTAATAGAATCCAAGGGAAAGGTCGAATATAAAGGGTAAAGAGACAAGTAATTTTAGGAGAGTTCTAAAAATCTATACATATGAAAAAAGAAACAAATGGAAACACCAAAACTGAAAAAACAATATCTGGAATCAAATATTCATTGGATGGGATTAACTAAAGATTGGACACAACAGAAGAAAGGATTAGTGAATTTTAAGATAACTCAAAAGAAATAACTTAAATTGAAACACAAAGCATAAAATGTTAGGATAGAAACAAAGAACAAAGCCTCAATGACCTGTGGAAAATATCATATGGTCTAACATTAAGTGTAGTTAGAATTCCAGAAGGAAAGGAGACAGAAATAAAGCAAGAATAATATTTGAGGGATTTTTTATCACAATTCCAAATTTGATCAAAAAAGAAACCCACAGACAGGAAAAATCAATGAACCCCAACCAGAAAAAAAAATTACACCTAGAAAGAAATACAACTGCAAAGAAAATCACACCTAAGTACACCATAGTCAAATTGCTGAAAACCAAAGTTAAAGATAAAAATGTTAAAAGCAAGCAGATGTAGGGGCTTGAAGAGCTATCTGTGTTCTATAGTGGCATTATTCACAATAACCAAAAGGTGGAAACAACCCAAGTATCCATTAACAGATAAATGGATAAAGTAAATGTGGTATATATATATATACATGGAATATTATTTAGTCTTATAAAGGAAGGAAGTTATGATACATGCTACAACGTGGATGAACCATGAAATAATCCAGTCATGAAAAAATAAATACTGTATGATTCCATGTATGTAAGTGATCTAGAGTAGAATACTGGTTGTCAGAGGCTGGGGGATAGGAGAAGGAGAGTCGTTCAATGGACATAATTTTACAAGATTAAAGTTTTGGAGGTTGGTAACACACAATGTGAATATACTTAACACTAAAGACCTGTATGCTTAAAAGTCATTAAAATGGTAAATCCTGTGTTATGTATAGTTTATATCAAAACTCTTTTTGAAGAATTCAAACAGTAAACAGAAAGGGGCAGTTGGGTGGCTCAGTTGGTTAAGCATCCAACTTTTGATATCAGCTCAGGTCATGATCTTGCGGTTGTGGGATCAAGCCCTGCCTGCTTAGGATTCTCTCTCCCTCTTGCTTTCTGCTTCTCCCCCACTCATTTTCTCTCTCTCTCTCTCTTAAAATAAATAAGCATTTTTTTTAAAAAAAGTAAATGGAAAAAAAGAGATAGTAAATGCAAATGAAAAGCAATTAAAAAAATGAAGCTGACTTCTCATTAGTAGAGGGCAGAAAAAAGTAAGGGCATCTTTAAAGTGCCAAAACAAAATTAAAACTATCAACTATCAACCTAAAATTCTATATATTAAGTGAAAATATCCTTCAAAAATGAATGCAGGAACTCCTGGGTGGCTCAGTTATTTAAGTATCTGACTCTTGATTTCGGCTCAGGTCATGATCTCAGGGTCGTGAGATAGAGCCTGCGGTCGGGCTCCATGCTGGGCATGAGGCCTGTTTAAGATTCTCTCTAAGATCTGCTTAAGATCTCCCTCTACTGCTCACATTGCTCTCTATCTCTCAAAAACAAAAACAAAAAACAAAACTATTTTAATAAATAAGTAAGAAAGCAAAATAGAGACCTGTTCACATAAATGAAAATTTAAATAATTTGTTGCCCACAAATCTATACTACAAGAAATATGAAAGAAAATTCTTTAGGCTGCAGGAAAATAATACCATACAGAAATTCATATTTATAAGAAGGCAAAATGAGCACTGGAAATGCTTTAAAGGTCAAAGATTTAAAGAGAGATTATTCAAACTGAATGACCTGTGGGACAGTATCGTATGGTCTATAATAATTAACAAAATAATTAACAGTATATTATACCATTTATAACATATGCAGAGGTAATATATACAATAATAGCACAAAGAGTAGGAAAGAGTTAAGAGGATTTTGCTGTTTTCTCTTCAAGAACTGGTATAACAGAGAAAAACTGCAATGATGTGTTAGAAGCATTTTTATTTTATTGATTGATTGATTGATTTTTTATGTTTTTATTTTATTTTTGAGAGAGAGAGAGATACATAGAGAGAGCGGGGGAGGGGCAGAGAGAGACAGAGACAGAATCTGAAGCAGGCTCCAGGCTCTGCGCTGTCAGCGCAGAGCCTGACAACGTGGGGCTGGAACTCACAAACTGTGAGATCATGACCTGAGCCGAAGTTGGACGCCCATCCAACTGAGCCACCCAGGCTCCCCGGAAGTATTTTTAGAATGGATTTGCATGCAGCAAGAGCACAGCAAAGGACAATAGTCAATTCCTCACAGTACATAGTGAAGGGTTGAGTGCTGTTTATTCCTCATTCTCTGTTCTTTTTTTGCCCTCTATTCTCCAAATGGCTGAACCCTAGAGATTGTTAGCTGAGTTCCCTCTAGCTTCTGGTTAGGTTCATCCAATGGGAAGTACCATGGGATCTTGGAGGGCAGAAGGAAAGAGAAGTAAAGTATTTCTTGTCCACTGTCTCTTTCTGTATCAGCACAAGAGGTTTGGCAGTGGCTATGTCCCTCTATAGCATCAGCTTCTGCTACAATGCCCCTTTTCCATGACTTCAGCATTCATCCTTCAGGTAGAAAGGTTGTAATCCTGCTGTCACTAGTTCCTGGTCACTCAACATACCCTGTTGGTTCTCTTAACTCTGTGCACACTGCTGTAAATGGCCCCTTCATTAAATACACACAGGGAAATGGAACACTAGAAAACAATAGCATGCTGTGGCATCAGGCTTACTCAAATTATGACATGCAAATTATGGGATGGAGTACAGTGAGGAGAAAAGACAGAGAATCACTGGATTACTGTGGTAATAATAAGTGGGTTGGCAACTTTGAAAAAGAGAAGCCTGGTGTCTTGAACTTTCAAATTAAGGCATGGGTTGAAGTCAGATGGCCTGTGATGGCCTCCAAGGAGTTTGTTATCTCTTTGCTGCTAGGCTATAATGACTACAGACGGGGTGCCTATTCTGCAAGAGTTACCCCATTATCCCTCATTGTCTCCAGGCATATAAAAAGAGTTAAATTTCAGAATGGTATGGCCTTGAAGTATCTCTCTACAGTTTGCTCATTGTTGCAAGGGCAGGGCGGGGGGGGGGGGGAATAATAACTGGAAAAATCAGATAACACCTTGAATGAGTGATCAAAATAAACATCATCAATGAGGGACAGATGGACATTGTACACTTCCAGATGTGATACATTGAGAAGGATATATCACATATGTAGTATTCATTCCACCTGGGAATGCATACATGAATCTAAGGAAGGATCAGATGAGCCCAGAATGAGGATCTTTCTATTTAAAGAAAATGGAGGGTGCTCTTTCTCTTGCTCTCTCTCCCTCTCTCTCTCAAAATAAATAAATATTTTTTAAAAAGAAAACAAAAATGCAGGGGAGTTAAATTGTTCAAAAATGCCAATACCATAAAAGACAAAGAAAGACTGTGGAAATATTCTAGATGAAGAACACTAAATGATAAGTAAATGCAATACCTGATCCAATACTGGATTCCTCACTAGGGGGGAGAAATGCTACAAAATAACATATTAAAAATTGTCATAGAGATGGTAGCTTGGATAAAACAATTTTATTAAGCTTAGGGGTGCCTGAGTGGCTCAGTTGGTTAAGTATCTGACTTCGGCTCATGTCATGATCTCACAATTCATGAGTTTGAGTGCCATGTCAGGTTCTGTGCTAACAGCTCAGAGCCTGGATACTGCTTCAGATTCTTTGTCTCCCTCTTTCTCGGCCCATCCTCCGCCCCCCCCCCCCCCGTCTCTCTCTCTCTCTGTCTCTCTCTCTCAAAAATAAATAAACGTGTAAAAAATTTCAAAAAAATAATTTTGTTAAGCTAAAATTTACTGAAGTTGATAACTGTACAGTGGCTAATGTGAGAGAATAGCCATATTCTTAGAAAACACATACTGAAATATTTAGGAGTAAAAGACCATGACATACAGATTGTTCTCAAATTGTTCAGTAAAAATGCATACTATATATATATACATATATATGCATATAGAGAGGGAAAAAGAGAGAAAATTCATGTACATGTTGTAGCAAATGGAGTAAAATGTAAACAATAAATGAACGTGGGTAACGGGTACATATTAGTTTGCTAGAGCTGCCATAAACAAAGTACTACAAACTCTGTAGTATTAGTACTACTATTGACTTACACAACAGAAATGTTGTCTCGCAGTTCTGGAGGCTGGAAATCTGAGATCAAGGTGTCAATAGGGTTGGTTCCTTCTAAAGACTGTGAGGGGGGAATCTATTCCAGGCCTATCTCCTGGCTTCTGGAGGGTTGCTCACAATCTTTGGCATTCCTTGGCTTGTATATACAGTCCCATGACTTCTGCCCTTATGTTCACATGGCATTCTCCCCATGTGCACATATGTCTCCATGTCCTTCCCCTTTTGCATACTGGATGAGGGCCTAAGCTAAAGTACTGACCTTAACTTTAAAACCTAATTACCTCTGGGGCACCTGCGTGGGTCAGTCAGTTGAGCATCCAACTCTTGAGAATCCAACTCTTCAGCTCAGGTTATGATCTCATGGTTTCATGAGTTTGAGCCCTGGGTTGGGCTCTGCGCTGGCAGCATGGAGACCATTTGGGATTCTCTCTCCCTTTCTCTCTCTGCCTCTTCCCCACTTGTGCTGTCTCTGTCTCTCTCAAATAAATGAATAAACTTAAAATAATAATAATAATAATAATAATAATAATAATAATAATAATAAAATTTGATTACCTATGTAAAGATCCTGTTTCCAAATAAGATTAAATTCTAAGGTACTGGGAGTTAGGACTTCCACATATCCATTTGGGGAGAACACAATTCAACCCATAACAGATACACAAATAATTTTTATACTATTTTTATTCTTGTAACTTTTCTGTAAGTTTGAAATTATTTCCAAGTAAAACATTTTGTTAAAAGAAAAAGAAATTCCTATATGCCAAAAAGAGTGAATTACAAAACCTATTCCAGGAATAGATAAAGGAATATATCCCAAAGGAATTGTAGGATTCTACCAATTCACGATCACAGGACCTTGGCATGGATCTTGGAATTAATAATCACAAGACCCTTGGAATAAGGACATTGACCAAAAAAGGACAAATTGTAAAATTAGGGCCAAATTTATCAATAGGAGTGCACTTACCAAGAATTCTAGATTCAATATGTCCAGTACCAATCTAGGAACTGCTATTCAAATGCACATTTTTTTGGTCCAATAGGCCTTGCCAGAGTTCCATACAGCCT